>NC_066851.1:0-157991 GCF_001640805.2 Lates calcarifer
GATGAAGAAAAAAGGAGGAACTAAATATAATAGACTTAGACAGACTTTTTCTAAGTCCTGGCTTAATTTTTTCCTCCTTCTTCATTTTCCTCCTCAGCTGCAATGCAAGAAATCACATGACTTTGTGCATTGAAGTACAGACACAAGTAACCCCCTGAGAGGAATATTGTTCACAATGAGTACATTTGATAATGACCTGACCTGCACTGATCAGGAGCATCAGATGTGTGAAGGAGTGACTGAGCAGACATCAGCTCCTGCAGTCCCATGCCAGAGCCAGACGTGACTGAGTCAAAGAGAGAAAATGTGCTGCCTTTAATGTGCAAATGTCTGGCAGGACACACAGACATACACATGCACACACACACATACATATGCAGTGGGAAAGTTTAAGGCAGGAATTTGGGGAGTTGTCTGACGATGGTAAGTCTTAAAATAACAAACACCTGTATGTGTTCCCTAACAGAGCACCGCAGTGTTAGGAACCTGTTTTTCATCCAGCTTCTTATTCTGACGGATATGAGCACGACTGAACATGTTGGCTTCTCCCAGGTACAACACAGAGAGCTGCTGCACACCCCAGAGGCCCAGTCTGGATACTTATCTCTGCCAACACACATAGATGAACAGAATTATTTTATCCCCCAAAAGGTTGATGCTATCCTGCATTATTACTAAAATGGAAATGTTTACCTGACAAAGTTGAATTCTGTCTTTCTGCAATTTGGATCAGTGCTCATGTTCTGTGTCAGAACTCTTCTGTTGTAATGTGGTACGTAACTGAAGACTAAGACCACCAGTGACACTGACTGCCAGGGTGACAAACATGATCTATCCATCCATCCATCCATTAATTTATTCATCTATCCATTATCTTTACCACTTATCCTTTGAGGGTTGCAGGACGCTGGAGCTAGTAATAACATTAATAATACACCAGTCCACCACCCTGACAGCCTCGCTATACATTGCATTATTGTTGCTATCTTCTGTTGTTTTATGTGACAGTAAAAACACTCAGTAAGACTCCAAATCACACACTGTGTAATCCTACAGTTCATTCAATTTTCATTTTCAATTAATGCTGTATTTTTTTTTTTAACATAGTAATTATACCAATTACCATATTAACGCTGATAAAAAACACAAAAGTCTTTGGAATTAATCAGTTGTGGATTTTCTTATAGTATCTCATCATGACTTAAAACTCAGGTACTGTGATGATTTAATGGGGAATTTTATTTTTGGTAGACTGTAAAATAAATATTATATAGAAAACTTTTGTGGTGGTTGGAGCCTGGATTAAAAGAAGAATTTGCGTTTCCAAACATTACAGCTCTGTATTAGATGGAAAAGACAGTGTTAATATTTCCTGGTACACAGAGTAAAGGAAGAAGCTGTATCTTCTTCCCATGACATTTCAACCTGAGTTTCCTTAAACCTGACTGCAAGTATCTACTGTTTTACTGCAACTGTATCTGACTTCCTCGTTACTTTCACTCTCCTGCATCTCAGTTCACACTGGCTACATCTTCTTGTCTCAAAGAAAATTAACAATAAACCATAAACTGGACATGTCTCCAGTGGGCTCAGATGACATAGGAGTTCTTTGTATTTAAAGACAGTGGAGTTATGACATATCACACTTTACATCAGTATGGATCGATATAATCAAGTCTTCAATCACAGACAGTGTTTAGGGTTTTGTCATATTATGATAAAGAATCACCATCCATGTGGTTCACTTACTGAAGCATTTACAGTTGCACTGAGTGATTTGAACACAGTGTGATTGACAGCTGCCCCTGTGGAGTATAACTGTAGTTCATAATTGCCACTGTAACATACTTGTGCCATCCCCAGTTTGTGTCTGTTCTCTGGCTCTGTCTTATCTTTTGTCTCTATCTGGTAGATGAAGAAACAGAGAAAGTCAGACAAAAGCCACATTGTCCGACTCTGACAACAAGCGATCCCAAAATGTGCCAAAAGAATGAAAGGTGTTTTCCAAAAGTATCTCTTTGACAAATAAGCATTGTTTGAAAATTGGCAGCTGAAAGTTGTAAAGTATTCCTCCATACAAAACATTCCTTCTTATTGTCACCAACACCCAACACCTGACTTCCAGCTCCATTCCTTATTAAACCAATAAATCGTTGATGGCATGACACCCGCTCTGCTGCAGAGAAACTGAAAAACATGTCACTGTGTAAATGATCATCAACACCTGCACTGCAACTGAAGCTGCTGTTTGAGACTAACACTGTTTGACTTTCAATTTCTGCCAAAATTTCACTGTGTGATTCTGATGATTGTTGACTTTACAGACAGTTTGTTAGAAAAACATGTTCTATAGAAAGCACTGTCTCCTATGTCCAGACTCAGGGTTTTGGACCAGTGGTGGAGCCAGTTCAGACCTGTTCAGACCTTTCCATACTCATCTACTGCCAACATAGATGTCCCATACGGTGAGGTGTCCTGATGTCACATGCTGGAAACATGTAGTTTTCAACAAAACTTGAAAACAATTCTAAGAATTTCAGCATTTTATTATAAAAGCACAACTGACACACATATATATATCATGGACCCGCGATGGACAGTTCAAATAATTCTTTTTTTTTTTTTTCCAAGCATTCTTCTTCCTTGTTAAACTCTGATGCCTACCTCACCCACAAAAAACAGTTTGGTCAGAGAGCATCTGTTCTGTTCACCAGCTGCTGTCCAGCTGTGTGTGTCTGCTGTTTGCAGGTAGAGGACAGAGGCTTTTTACAGCCTTTCCTCTGTAAATGGCTGCTGCTGTTGAAAACAGATCAGCAGTCAGTTGAAACGTATCACTTGCTTATCAAACCCTTTCAATATCACATTTTCACTTTTGATACACTGTTATTATGAAAGGTGCTGTTTATGCCACTTAAGACCTTATTTTTATTATATTTTATTAACTTTTGAATGTTCAGGATATATTTTTTAATAAATATATTTTAGGTTGTTTGTGTGTATAAGGCCAGATGTCCATGAACTAACCAACAACACATTTGTCTTAACACCTCAGATGTTATTTCTGATTACTTACCACATTTGTCTAATGTGGTGAGTATAATCATTAATCCAGTGTGAGAGTGTGCAGAGCCCACAGCAGGCCCAGCATGTATAACTGATGACATCAGCAGTACACACAGCTTATTCCCCGTCAATCAATCCCAGACCAGGTTTGGGACTTAATCAGTTCAGCATGGCAAAGACATTTAGCAGTGTTTTTTTCTGGCACAGTTCATTACCTGCATCTACTGTACGCCATAAGCAAAAGGTTTCACATTGTGGCTGGTCAGTTGCTGTTGCGAGTGTAGTATAATATCCATACAGCCTAATCACCAGGACTATGGGCTCTATAACTACAACAAAAACACTGTGAGAGCTTCTGTGAGATGCTGTGGATATACATGGTTTATATTTCCAGCTCCTTGGTTCCATCGACGCTGGGAGATGTTTCTCTGAAGCTAAATCCCATCCACAAAACCAGCTACAGTCTCTGGCAGTAAAATGAGAGAGGCCATGTCTGTACAAGGAATATACCATCAAACCAAACAGGTTTACAGAGCTGTTTGCATAATACTGGCTTCTAGGAGTCTACAGCATACATCCCTGTTATTTTACAGTGCACTGGTCACATCTGAGGAGGAGAGGAAACAGCAACAGCTTGTTAGTATGTTCAGAGACATGGAGCACCATTTGACTGAACAGTGTCACTTTCTGTAAGTATAAGCAAAGAGTTATAATTGGCTCATTTGCAACAGTTTCTAGGAAACTGTCACCCTCTGTCTGCGTTGGCTTAGGTCCTTTAAGTCTCAGTAAAAGAACTTGTTCAAACCCTGACTTTAGGTAAATCCTGTTTTTTACAAAAAAGCTCCTGTATCTCCATCCAACAAATCCAGTGCAAATGAGATTAAAAATATTAATTTCAACTACATACCATGATGATGTCTTGTTGTCAGGCCAGGGCAGACATAGAATACATAATAATTCTGGACCTTTGACCCAGATAGCCCGACAAAACACCCTGGGATTTCAAACTGTTTTTTATATTGCCATATTTGCAATAGGCCACTCTAGAGGACCAGTCCAGTCTTTTGAAGGAGAGCATCTAAATGAAATGGAAAGTAATTAAGGCTACTTGATAGGATCTATAAAGTCCAGATAGGTATATCCACTCTGTGGGACCACAGGGAACATTTCAGTGGAAGTGTTGTACACTGTTGTACACTCATATATGATGAACTGTGTGACAGACTGTGTGTGAAATGTGCTGACAACAAAAGAGTTTCTTTCATCTTATATTGACTAACATCAGAATTCTGTTCACATTGAAGTGGACTTTACAACACGCTAATCTGTTTTCATTAGTCTTGTGTTTTATTAAAACGGGCTTCCTTCCTGTCCTCCTTTTTGTTTGGGATGCCACAGACCTTTTCCCCACCCCTTTTCTAACCTAATGAAACCCAATATCCAGAGAGGTGATATTAGAGTAAATCCTTTGCCACAAAAAAAGCACCAATCACCAACCAAGACAAGTTTTATAGCTGAGGTCTCTGTCAGTCCACACATTAGTGAAAGTCTGGACACTGTGCTGCTCTTCATCATGTGAAGCCACTGTCTGATCTTTTCTTCTAATGTTTTGGCTCATCATCTGGCTGTAGGATGAACTTCCACTGCTACAGGAAGCTGGAAGTGAACCAGTTTCTTCATCCCTGAAAAACACATGTTCTATATGACACCGGACATTTTCAGACCAGGCAGTTCTGGATTAGGTATAGGCACGTTAATTACTTTTGAAGTCAATTAATCAAGCCAATTTAAGTTGATTAGTCGTGATATCATTGTTAACACGTGCCCCACCCAAACCAAAATAATATGTTGTCAAGTCATATTTTTTGTGCTGTAGTGTACAGATGCACTACCTTTGCCTCCCAAGCCCCACTCATCAATAATGCACTTCAGACTAGCGTCAATATTCTCAGCAATGAATCTCGAAATGTTCCAATCACCGTCGATGTAACGGTGACAGAGACCAAAAAAATCCAACGTGAGAGCTATCTATGCATCAGTTGTTTTTGCTACTTTCTTGGCTTCCAACAGATTCTTTTTCAGAGCTGTAGCTGCATATCATATGAAATCATTAAAGTCACCAAAGTTATTTTTTATTTGTTCCTGTTATTTGCTGTCACATGAGCATTTAGGTACAATAAATCCACAGTGTTTCCCGTAAGCGCCAGCTGTCGTCCAGATGGCCGGACATTAAAACATTTTTACCCAACTACTTTATTAATGTTTCAATTCATGTCACTGTCACTCTTTACAATGTTATAACTCTAATCTTAAACCAGATGAAGGATTTTTGTCATCAGACATCTGGATCTTCAGTAATCAGAGAAACAAACTGACCAAACAGCTGCTCTCAATGTCCTATGTCTACATCACAGAGAAACATGAATTTGAAATATGAAATGGTTAATTCCTGAGCCTGGGTGATGGGCTGATGATAGTTTTTAAGAGGGTTGCCTGTGGAAAAGTGAAGGAGCTCCGGTCTGACAGGGTTCATATTAGACATTCCTACATTATGATGCTTCATTTAGCAGGGGCTCTTGTTATATGGTCCTTGGCAAGTGGCTGTTTTCATAAGCAATCAATTATTTCTTTCACTGGCACAAAAGTCTCCTTTAAATATTTTTCAGCTTAGGCACAGATGGCCTACAATCAAGCTAAATACAAGCTTATCAAAATGCACCTCTCCTTATTAGTTCCCAAAACTGCAGCTCTGCTCTACCATCATACTCCAGAAATCTTATCAGCAGCAATCACTGAACATATCTGTACAGTTTCCCCTTGTTTCTCTACTGCTGAGACAGAGGTTTGGCTCAACCAAGGCTTCTTACAAGGAATAACATGACATTCTGTTCAATAGATCAAGCTACTACAAGGCAAGAGTCCAAAACAGATTTGAAAGGACAGCTTTACCTCACTCACACCTCCTTCACCGTCTTTGTTATAAAGGTGCAGCCCAAGGAATATAGTCCATATTGGATGATTCCTCACCTCGCAATTTACATTCAGCTAGAGGTTATGACTTGTCACAAACCTGCAGTTAATGTTTGTCTTTTTACTAAATATAACGACAATCTTTCCCTTACCTTCACTTAAACCTTAACTATAAAATAGCTGCCGTGGGCAGATGTTGTAAAAAGGTAGAATTTTATTGCCGGTATTGTCAGTGATATGACAAAAGTTCTGTGGGTTTTAAAAGTGTTTGGCTGTGCAACATAAGTTTGTAATGATAGACCAACAGGTGACTCTGGCAGGGTTGAAGAGGTCAGGTGTGTGAGTACTTCCTTGAATTCTGCTCAGAGTAATCTCTCAATGCCATATATTGTTTAATTCTGACATTACATTTGAACTGTGTGAGTGGTTGTTCATGAATTATAGCTTTAACTATGTGGTTTCCAGACAATTAGTGTTGTTTCAGGGGTTGTTTCTGCAGTGCTGGATAGATTGGCATGTTGGTGATGATGTTAGTTAGTAGTAGTTCAAGAATGTTTAGCTATTCAGAGTTTGTATTTATAGCTGGCCGCTTAAATCATCTGCAGAATGAAGACACCAGCCCATACATAAAAAGAAATAGGCCATCAACAGACAGTAGTGTCAAAACAGACAATCTGTATATTCTGTATATTTTGTATGGCTCTTGTTTTTCTTTCTTCTTGATTTCACTTTATATTTGGTGTTGTTTGGTGTGTTGCTGCTGTAACAAAGCAATTTACTGTCAAGGATCAATAAAGTACTGTAGTAGTAGTAGTGTTAGAAAGAACTAAAACACACTGACCACTGAGGAAAAGTTGTGGGGCTCATTAAAATCAAAAAAGTTCATCTGACTGGGAGCATGACTATGCTGAGTTGATTTTCTGTCAACCTGTCCTTTAGATTTTGATATTTATTGTGACCACGAGGAATCTGTCTCACTGCAGTTGATCACAGCAACCTGCCAATTCTATCAGAGGAACTTTCCCCTATGAACAGGAACCTTTTCCTTACAGCGCTGAATGTTGCTGATTGGTTAATTATGTTAGTGTTTTCTGAAGCATTGTTATACACAAGACATTTTAATAACTTGCAACTTCAAACAAGTTGTTTAGCTTATAGTGTGTGGTCAACAATAACCAGGATACAGAAAGGTTTTTGATAAGCTATAGGTGCCTTTTCTAAACTACCTCCCTGATGACATAGCAGTCCTGCTAACCACAGGACATTACTCTGTTTTATTCTATTAGCGGTATATTTGACCTGACCTGCGTCATGTATCTAAACAGTTTTTCTTTGTTTTTGTGCATGTACACAGTTACACACCGATCAGCCATAACATTATGACCACTGGTGGATGAAGTGAATAACATCAATCTTCTCATTATAACACAATGTTCTACTGAGGAACCGCTGGTCCTGACATTCATTTGGTCAACACCTTGGGCTCTTTGTTGTGTTCCTCGAGACACTTCTGAGCAGTTTTTGTGGTGTGGTGGGAACATTATCTTGCTGAGCGAAGCCCCTGACATTGTGGAGTGTTGTTGCCATTGAAGGGGTGTGTGCTTACATTAGGTGGGTGGTACGTGACAAAGCAACATCCAGAGGAATGTCAGGACCAAAGGTTCCTCAGCAGAACATTGTGTTATAACGAGATGATCAATGTTATTCACTTCATCCACCAGTGGTCATAATGTTATGGCTGATCAGTGTATATCATATACAACCACCTGTAATCATATCACTGAAATCATTAGCTCACATGATGACACCCCCCAATCTGTGATAACTAAGCCAACATCTTCATTTGCTACTCAAGACTGTGAGATATGAAAAAGCTATTAAGTGGAAATGGAATTAAGGTTACTTTGTCACACTGCCACACACAAGGTCCGGAAAAAACTTTCATCATCCAACTGACTCAGGGTTATTGTAATTAATGAACCCCAAATAACCAAAGATGAGAAACAGAATATCAGACAAATGTGAAGGATGGTGTGAGAGTTACAAGGCCTCTACTTCAGTGCTACACTTGTCCTCTGACGCTGTAACAGAATTCCCATTACCATGTGTTACTGGCTCTCGGTTTTAGAAGTGGTTCCCCACTAAAGATCATTTGGAAGAATATCATACTTGTGGGAAGTTAATTTGCTCCCCTGTAAGAGTTTAAATGAAAAGGGTTGAAATTTGTGATCGTCCTTAAAACAACTCGCATCAGCATTTCCTGATCTGTCACTCCTATCAGCAGAAAGACACTGTTAGTGTCTTCACAGATTCTTTTTCTTTTCTGAGGGTGGAGCCATAGTGTTCATGGTATTGTGAACCATGCACCTACTCTTGCTCATTTGTGTTCTGTGTGCTGTAATTGTTAATTGCAAAAGTCTACTATTTTTACCCATATCTACCCAACACAGGTAAGCATATCCTACCTCAGGATGAGAGCTGGGTAAATGTATGGTCAACTGCTCACATAAGCTCTTCACTGATGGATAGATGGTTATGACTATGGGGGGGAAGAAACCTCTGTAATACCATCATTCATTCAGTTTATTTATTTATTCATTTATTTTTTAGGAGTGACAAACTTCTTCATTACAAAACTGCACTACTAGAGTGTTCATTAAACTCCACTACATAGAGGTTATGGATGGAACTGTTTAATTTTCTATTATTTGTACATTTACATATAAATACAAAGTGACAAGCTCCTGCACACTATCAGCTCTGACACACTTATATTGGTTATAATGGATACATTAGTGGATACAAATATTTAATCCACCACAAACCAGTGGCCTTTCCCAAAAAGTTAATGTTCACACTGTGTTGTTACACAGTCCAGTGAAAAAAGTAATAGAGTAGCAGTAGACTAATAGATAAATTAGTTTTAATGTTTATGAGATACAAAAACTTAACACAGAGGTTTATAATAGTTAAAAGTTTTAGAATATACTCTGAAAGCGAGGTAACATTTGTATGGCATTGTAAGTCAAGTCAAGTCAAGTCAATTTTATTTATATAGTGCAAATTCACAACAGAAGTTATCTCAAGGCACTGTACATATAGAGCAGGTCTAGTCCGTACTCTTTATCTTATAAAATTAACAGAGAGAAACCCAAGAGATCCCACCATGAGCAGCACTAGGCAACTGTGGCAAGGAAAAACTTCCTTTTAAGAGGCAGAAACCTCGAGCAGGACCGGAGTCAGGGTGGGTGGCCATCTACCTCGACTGGTTGAGTTTAGACAGAGAAAGGGGGGTATTGGGATGGGGTAAGAGAAAGACAACATTGCAAATACACAGACTAAGTCAAAATGTAAATGGTAGTAATAATAACAACAATAATAATAGCTAAAGGAATAATAATAACAAAACAGTGAAACATTAGTTGCAATAACACTATCACTAACACTAATGAATGTTTAATTATTGTAGCATCATCGGTTGAGCTGGACCATGGGAGCAGCAGGAGACTCTACAGCTCTGGAGGCAGAACCCTGCAGTAGGAGACAGTAGAAGAGAGAGAGAGAAGCACAGCCTGGGCACTAATGTGCTTGAGGGAAGAAACACACAGTTAGAGTAATGCAGCGATATTAAGACGGTTTATAGTATAGGCCTCAACTGAGTCGGCCTGTCTAATATCAATAGGGAGGTTGTTCCAGAGGAAGGGGGCCCAACAGGTCCTGCAGGCTAGCCCATTTAGAATTTTATAAGTCATTAGGAGCACTTTAAAGTCTGATCTAACATGAATAGAGAGCCAATGAAGGGAGGCTAAAATTGGAGTAATGTGGTCAAACCTTTTCAATTTGGTTAGCATTCTAGCTGCAGCATTCTGAACCATTTGTAGACTTTTAGTGCTAGCATGTGGTAGTCCCAATACCAAAACATTACAATAATCCAGTCTAGAGGAAACGAAGGCGTGAACTAGAGTTTCTGTCAGGGTGTCAGTTCTGAGCCAGGGCTTTTCTTTTGTAGTTCTGTTATGTTTGTTCTATTTCCTGTTTTATTTTGTAATCACTGACCTCCCTCTTGTTTCAGGTGTCTTGTCTTCCCCTTCCTTCTGTGCTCCCTCCTCCTGGTGATTACCTACCCTGCCCTAATGTGGTTCACCTGTGTCTCATTGTCTGCCCTGCCCCTGTGTATTTAGTGTCTGAGTGTCTGTGTCTCCCTGCACTCCCTGCCAGTTCGTCTTGTGCCTCTACCAGACCTACCAGCCTTTGTGAAGATACCCGTTCTCTAGCAGCCATAGATTTTGACCCTTTTTTGACCTTGCCTCAGCCCTAGTCCTTTTTGTACCGTTGCTTTCTCTCTTTGCCCTCCTGTGTACCGACCTCGCTTGATTAAAGGACCTTGATTTTGGTAACTCTGCCTCTGCCACCTGTTTGCGCCTGTGTCCACATTGCTACGTCCTGACAGTTTCAGCGTCTGCCATGGAAAGAATATACCAAATCCTAGCTATATTGCGTAGGTGAAAAAAGGCGGTCTTTGTAATGTCTTTAATGTGCTGATAGAAGGAAAGAGCAGGGTCAAGTGTGACACCCAGATTTTTGGCTGTTGTACTTTGAGAAATCACACAGTTGTCAAGGGATAAAGTTACTTGTTCGAACTGGTGTCTACATCGCATTGGGCCAATAACCAGCATTTCAGTTTTGTCTGAGGAAGTTTCGAGACATCCAGCTTTTCACAGAAGACAAGCAGATCTCTAGTTCCCTAATTTGAGCAGCATTGTCAGCCTTTATAGGCACATACAGCTGGGTATCATCAGCATAACAGTGAAATTTAATTCCATGACTCTGAATAATTTGGCCAAGAGGAGAAATATAAAGAGAGAAAAGTAGGGGGCCAAGAACGGAACCCTGGGATTCAAGGATTCAAGAATTCAAAGTTTTTATTGTCAATTTCTCTATATTGGACATACAGAGGAATCAAAAAACCGTTTCTCTCTTCCTAGTTACATAATAAATGTAAATATAAAAGGTATAAGGGATTAAAAGTATAAAAAGTAACAAGTGTAACAAACATAATAGACAAAGTACAAAGTGGCGGTAGTGCAAAGACAAGTAAGGTGCAGATTTAGTGTGCAGGCTGAGGTAGAGTTTTGTATATAGTGAATATGTGTGCTAGAGTCCAGGGGCAGGGGGTGGAGGGGGAAGGTAGTTAGTGGAGTTCAGCTTCCTGACAGCCTGGTGGAAAAAGCTGTTCAGTAGTCTTGAGGACCGGGCCTGGAGGCTCCAGTACATCTTCCCTGAGGGCAGGAGGCTGAAGAGGGAGTGGGAGGGGTGGGAAGAGTCCCCAGTGATGCTGGTGGCTCTGCGGGTGAGGCAGGTCTGGAAAATGTCTGTGAGGGAGGGTAGAGGGGCACCAATGATCTTGCTGGCTGTATTCACTATGCGTTGCAGGGTCTTCCTTCAGGAGGCAGTGCAGCCTCCATACCACACAGTGATGCAGCCAGTGAGGACACTCTCAGTGGTGCCCCGGTAGAAAGAGCACATGATGGGGGAGGAACATGTGCTCTCGTCAGTTTTCGGAGGAAGTAGAGGCGTGTCTGAGCCCCCTTGGCCAGTGATGTTGTGTTGCTGGTCCAGGAGAGGTCCTCAGAGATGTGCACCCCAAGGAACTTGGTGCTGCTCACCCTCTCCATGGGAGCACCGTTGATGGTCAGCGGGGGATGCCGTGATTGACCTCTCCTGAAGTCAACCACAATCTCTTTGGTCTACCCCACGTTGAGGAAGAGATTGTTGTACTTACACCACTGGCTCAGTAGGCTCACCTCCTTCCTGTAGTTGGCCTCATCATTGTTAGTGATGAGGCCCACCACAGCCGTATCATCCACAAACTTGATGATGTGTTTGGTGCTGTGGGTTGGTGCACAGTCATGGGTCAGAAGGGTGAAGAGCAGCGGACTGAGCACACACCCTTGTGGGGCTCCTGTGTTCAGTGTGATGGTCCTGGAGGAGCTGCTGCCGACCCACACTTTTTGTGGTCTTCCCAAGAGGAAGTCCAGCACCCAGTTACACCCAGTTTTTGTATTAGCTGCTGAGGGATGATTGTGTTGAATGCTGAGCTGAAATCAAGGAACAGCATTCGTGCATATGAGTTCTTGGAGTCCAGATGAGTGAGGGCTGGATGTAGAGCAGCAGTGATGGCATCTTCTGTGGACCTGTTTGACCTGTATGCAAACTGATACGGGTCGTAGGAAGGGGGGAGGATGGACTTGATATTGTGCATGACCAGGCGCTCAAAACACTTCATGACAATGGAGGTCAGTGCTACAGGCCGGTAGTCATTGTGTATCACTGTTGCTGCTTTGAAGCACGTTGGGAATATTGATTGGCTCAGGGAGATGTTCAAGATGTCGGTGAGGACATCCTTGAGCTCCTCAGCACAGTCCTTCAAGACACGTCCAAGTATGTTGTCTGGTCCTGCTGCCTTGCGTGGGTTGATCCTGGAGAGGGTCCTCTTCAGGCTGTTGGGAGCCAGACAGATGGCCTGTTCATTTGGGGAAGGAGTTGTCTTCTGTGCTGGTGTGTTGTTTTGCATGTTGTTGTTTTCTGCCTGTTGAGCAGTGTGATGTCACTCTCACAGATCAGTGGTGTGGGTTTATAGTCTGTGAGAGTCTGAATGCCACACCAGAGAGACTGTGCATCTCTGATGTTGCTGAAATGTCCAGATATTTTCTTACTGTACTGTCATTTTGCTTCCCTTATTCCACAGGACAGGTTGGCTCTGGCTGTTGCTAGTCCTACGGTGTCACCGGCCTTAAAGGCTGCCTCCCGAGCCCTCAGGAGCCTGTGAACCTCCCCTGTCAGCCATGGCTTCTGGTTAGCACGAACAGTGACAGTCTTGTAGTGAGTGACATCATCAGTGCATTTTGCAATGTATGCTGTAACAGCCTCTGTGTACTCTTCTATGTCTGTGTGGTCATTGTGGGTGGCTGCTTGCTTGAAAATGTCCCAGTCTGTGGTGTTGAAGCAGTCCTTCAGAGCATAAGGGGCCCCCTCTGGCCATACTTGTACCTCCTTTTGTGTTGGTTTGATGGCTCTCACTCTGGGTCTGTATGCAAGTCTTAGCATGATGGTGATGTGATCAGAAAGACCCAGGTGGGGGAGGGAGGAGGCCTTGTACGCTCCCTTACAGGTAGTGTACACCAGGTCTAGTATGTTGTCTCCTCTTAGAGGAAAGTCCACATGCTGGTGTAGTTTAGGTAGTTGGAGCTTAAGATCTGCATGGTTGAAGTCTCCAGCTGTGATGAGGAATCGGTCTGGCTGTGCTGTTTGTTGTGCACTGATGACCTGATAGAGGTCATTGAGTGCCTCACTCCTATCACTGGTGTTAGCTGTGGGAGGGAGGTAAACAGCGACCAGCAGAATTGATGTAAACTCCCTCGGTAGGTAGAAGGGTTGGCACTTGATGATAATAAACTCCACCAGCGGCGAACAGTGTTTGTGCACCACAGTAGCGTTCCGGCACCAAGCATCGCTGATGTAGACGATGTAGACGCATACTCCCCGCAGCTGGATAGCGGAGTCCGGGATGTTGTCGTTTAGCCATGATTCCATAAAGATGAAAGCACAGCAGTCCCTCACCTCACATTGTGTAGCCCTCAGGAGTTGTATGTGGTCCATTTTGTTATCCAGTGAGCGCTAGCCCCCACAGCGGTCTGTGGGGCTAGCAGCTAGTCTAGCCCTGATGCCTCCTCGCTTGCCCCACTTACGCTGTCTCTCACACTGCTTCCGGCGTCTTTTCACTGGGTGTAATGCGGTTGGCGAGTTCAATGATTTGTCTGGTGAAGGAGTCCCAGGCCTCGAAGTACCTCAGTGGTCCTTTGGTCAATGTTGTGGTGTTTTTCGTCACTCCTCACATCCAGAAGGCAGTGACGACTGTATGTTATAGGTGCTATCGGCTGTGGACTGTGGACGCGCGCAGGGTGAACATAAAACACACAAACATACTTTGGACAGAGGGGCCGCTGCGTCTGCACGCGCCGGCATCTTGAAACCGACCGGGGTACTCCATATTTCACATCAGAAAAAGGCTGATATGGTGTTACTACAAAAGACACACTGAGTTCTATCAGATAAGCAAGATTTTAACCAGCTGAGGGCCAGGCCAGAGATCTATTTTCCAGTTGGTCCATGAGTATACAGTGGTCTATAGTATCAAAGGCTGCACTAAGATCAAGTAAGAGGAGCAGAGAAGTGGAATCTGAATCCAGACAGAGCAGAAGATCATTTACTACTTTAGCAAGTGCTGTTTCAGTAGAGTGAAAGGCCCTAAAGGCAGACTGAAAAGGTTTGAAAAGAACTGACTATTTTACCAGATGTTGCTCTGTTTTTTTTCCCAACACCTGATCTATTGGCGCTCCTGCTGATCCTTGATTTTCATGTCAATGTTAGTA
Organism: Lates calcarifer; assembly: GCF_001640805.2. Lineage (NCBI taxonomy): Eukaryota > Metazoa > Chordata > Actinopteri > Centropomidae > Lates > Lates calcarifer. The sequence continues at coordinate 14,466 of NC_066851.1, forward strand.
TTTGTGTTTTCTCCTTGTGTTTGATCCTCTGAGCCTCTTTTTTCTTAAAGCTCTTTGGCTCCTTTTGAGTACCTCAGGTGCAAGTGACTAAGTGACTAAGTTTTTTTCTGACACAGAGCTGACAGAATGGTTTAGGAAGGTATTCTATTTTCTGCTAGTATTACTTTAATCATGGCTCCTTTATGTCCTGGTATCTCAGGTGGCTCTTTGTGGACAACACCACATTTCTTCTCATTTGGAGACAGTGGAAATTAGTAATAAAGTAGAAGACAGTCCTTGCACAGAAATGTCATTCCATATCCCAGATTCTTATCATCTGGTCTAATTAGAATGCAAGACAAGTTTACCATAACAAATCCTCAGGGCAATAGTGTTACATTTTGTTCATAAGATGTCCTAGTTTGGTGGACAGCTTACCACTAATTAACATGTTCCAGTGCACTTTTTAAAGATGTGAAGCAATGATTCTGATTACCATAACTATGGTAATACGCCAGTAGCAATTGTGCATAATATTTCATGATGACACTGCTAGAAGTGAACAGAAGGCTAAAGAAGGAACAAGTACTCAGGACCATGAAGATTTCTTGGTCCATGATGAGGGATGACTGACAGTAATTCAGGCTTCTGCTCCTTCTCAGCCACTTGTGTTCCTCCAAGGATCGTCGTCTGGCATCACCATCCTTCCACAGTCGAGAATGTTCTGGTCTGTGGTTCCCTGATGGTGGAACCAGCTCCCAGATCCTTTCAGAGCAGGAGCGTCCCTCTCTATCTTCATCAGTCTCTGAAGACTCATTTCTTCTGAGAGAACCTCCTCTCCTGAAACCTCTAACAACCTGACATGCTCAGCTAACAGTGACTGTCAACTTTTTTACGTTAACTCCTGCTTATTGTCTCATTGAACACATTTAGTTTTTAGTTCTTACTTCAAAGTCTCATACTGTTCTAAAACTGCAGTGTGGTCCCTCACTGTGAGTCACCTGAGGGCATATAAATGTTAATGTAAATGTAAAGTTGAGATATCCTGACATTTACTCACTTGTATGGATCCTATGTTTCCCAAAATGCATCAATATCATCTTTAATCAGACTTTAATCAGACTTTTATATTCCACTCCTCTTATTTGTAACACAGGCTTTCTGTAATAACTGTTTAATTTCCAAACCCAGGCTGAGCCCAAACCATGATGACATCACCATAATGTAATTTTCTCATACTTCAGATCCACAGAAGACATTTTCATAACTTCATCTTCATGTGTTATAAAACTGATGCAAAAAATTCTGTGTGAAGGTATTAAGTCCAATGCACACAACTGCAATATTTATGTATTCAAATCAGCAATGGAAAAACAGACATCTTCTTAATGGAAGTTATTACATGATTTAGGTGAGTGAATGTTACAAGATAGTAAGAGCTTCACCCAGTGGTTGGAAGTCTTGTCTGACACTGGGAGGTTGTGGAAGTGTTGACTGTAGCAGATCCCTGAAAGATTGCTACATGTATCCCTAAAGAACTGAGCTGACCACATACAGTGCTGAGGCCTGCGAGTTTGGAGGATCAGAGGGGATTAAAGTGAATATGCTGAGAGATGAATGATCATAGGTCCATGTTGTAGAGTGAGGGGATGTTCTCACCACGGTGCCTCGAACTTCAGCACACCCTCTGAAAGCAGCAGCTGCATGTGTGTATTCATGTTGTTTGTTAGAGATTATTTGTCTCTCACCACCACACACTCCTGCTGCTTTTTTGTTTTGAAAAGGCACCCAGCTCTCATTGAACCATCTCCTTTAAAATGTCTGTGTACATGACTAATGCTAACACTGTTGAATAATCTTTTAAAATACTTCAGGCAGTCATACAACAGCAATGATGATCAGTGGTTAAAACTTGGTGAACATGAATATATTGGATATATAATATATTGGCCCATAACAAATCTGTAATAAACTGAAAATGTTCAAGGGGTGGCATGATAGTACAGTGGTTAGCACTGTCACCTCACAGCAAGAAGGTTTTCTGGTTCCTGGTTCACATGAGGCTTTTCTGTGTTGAGTTTACATGTTCTCTCTGTGTCTCTGTGGGTTCTCTCCAGGTTCTCCAGCCTCTTCCCACAGTCCAAACACATGCAGGTTGTCTAAATTGCCCGTAGGTGTGATTGTAAGTGTGAATAGTTTTTTGTCTCTATATGTCAGCCCTGTGATGGACTGGTGATCTGTCCAAGGTATACCTTGCCTCTCATCCAGTGTCAGCTGGGATTGGCTGTGGCATACAAAATGGATGGATGAATGATAATGTTCAAATTCCACATTCTTCACTTGTGTGAACAGTCTCATCTCTTAGTGCCCAGTTTTATAAGGGAACTGCATCTGACAGTTACACATCCACTCTCCACAGTGAAAGGCCAGGTGTCTGGAGCTGTGAAAGCAGAGGGCGTTTGAACTTTTCTCTGAAGGTCTCTTTTTTTTTAAACACTTTCTTCTTTTTTCTTTTTTTTTTTTTTTTTTACAAATTTACTTTAGTTACTGTTTTGTGTGTCCAACTAAGTGCACTACCATGAATGATTTTGAGACATTCCTTATTCACACTCCTACAGTGTGTGTGTGTTTTACACAGAAGTGGTGGGGCAGTGTGTATTTGTTCAGTTATCGTATGTGAGAGTCACTCATAACTGTCTATAAAACCTGTGTAAATGATAACTGATGTTTTGCTGGGAGTCATAATAAGCTGCTGCACAGATGACCTATGGGCCCATTTTTGTACAAGAAGATAGTCTCCATATACGATATACTATGATTCACCACACATTCATGACACTATCAGACATGCATCTCTCCACACACTAACAAAAAAAGTGTGTTGGATTTACATGAAAGTAATATGTACATCGGTTGCACATATTAAAATGATGTTTTCTCAAAATTATCTATTTACACACTGATTTGTCTTCAGTTTGTACATCCTTCTGTCTGAGACTCCTTGTATCTATAGCATGTACCATAAAATTCTCTAAACAAATAAGGCATTAAGAAAAACACATTTCTTGACACTGTAACTGTATTTTATTTGAAAATAGAACAACTTAAATATTGGACAATAAATCCACAAAACCCTACATTGTAAACTATGCTTGGGAAGAAAAAACACTTGTCAGTGATATTCAGTTGCCACTTCTTAGAACAAAAGATCCTTTTCCACTTGTTAACCATGTCTCCCCCAAATCCTACAATAGGGCAAATAGATAGATCTTTCTGTAGAAACTGTGTTGCAGAAGTGCCTTTTTAAACTATCTATATTATCTTAAAGTCCACTAGAAATGACATGAAGGAGCCACAATAGTCCAGGTCAACAGCTCACTCATACACTCTGTGATATTTTAACATTGGAGTCTGAGGGGATTGACTCGCTTTTGGTACCAACATTTTTCAACCCCGGAGGTTGCCACTTGGGAAACACCGAGCCTGTGTTCAGTTAACCAATAAAAGTGCCTGCAAAATCAGCGATTCGTAGTTTCATTACTGAGAGACGGTACAATATGTTGTTCTTAATATTTCAAGCCATAAAAGTATGAGGAAGAAAAATTAAGTATGAAAACATATGGGGCGATGTGTTCAGGTGTATGAGAAGAAAGTTATACATCTGCTAGGGCTACACTTCAAGATTATAAGAATTCTACAAGATTGATTTTCCAGTGCACTATGCTGACTAAATCTGAAAAACGAAAGGCTAAATTTCCTCCTCAAACTAAATGTATTCACTGCCAAAATACGGCCAATTGGGGCACAGTCTTGTTATTCTATTGAGACTTATAAATCTCTGAAGATTGTGGATGGTTGTGTGTCTTAAGTGTCAGTTCAAAGAGGTCCGGTCTCTGTATATAGTGTCTGATCACAGCCTGGTTGAACTCTCCAAAACAGTTTTTGAGGATTTCTGCTCTGATGAGACTGCACTGTGCTGCATCTGTCTAACTAAAGAGAGTCTGGTCTGTACCTAAGGGTACCAGAACTCTGAAGACCTGGGTAGTTGCAGCATCAGCAGAGAACTGAACTGATTTCCTGATGAAACAATATAGGGGTATAAAAAAAGGCAGTGGAATGGAAACATTTGGGAGAACAAATGTCAGAGCTGCTGAGGTTCAGTCATGAGGTGACAGTGCTCAAAGGACAACTTTGTGTGTGTTTTCATCTGTGACATTGTGAATTTTGCTTACAGATGAGAGAGGATAGGAGTTTCTAGTACTGAGTTGCAAACAGGACATTTCTGGATAGGACGGGACAGGTTGTAAATTGTTATAAGTGCACAGGAGTCCTGGTGCACAGGAGGATTTACCTGTAAATATGGCATCCGTTGAGTTGACAGATTTTCAAGAACTGTGGTTCTGGTATACAGCTGGGGTAGTGGCAGTCCATCTAGAGAGTGCCGCTTTAGTCTGGAGGCAGCAAGTGCTGGAGCCCTGCAGAGGCGGTTATTTCTGTTTGTTTCATTTGAGTTATGATACTTTGAAGAGTTTTGTATTTTGTGTAATTCATTTCCTCACATTCACAAATTGCATTTTGCACCTGACTGGTGATATAAATAAACAGTCTGTGCCTCTTTCTTCCACCACTAGGTCAATTCTTACAATATGTATCACTGTTTCTATACTAATATTTGCCACCACATCTGTAGGTGTAACCCCCATCAAAACAGCTGGAAGAGCCTGGCTGAAATGCAGGAAGACATGCTCTTTCTCTTTGGTACACTGGCAGTGTGTAATGATACTGCCCCACTGCAAACTCTAGGTGGTATGGCAGGGATATTCATTTTTCAAAGCAAAGTGAGCCATATACTTCAAGGTCTTACAACCATCTTCCAACAAGCAGTACCTCTATGGTTGTCTGACCAGATGCTCTGATTTGACTTTAGACTAACTGATGAAGGGGTGGCTTCAGACTACCCTAGTAAACAGTGAAACCCAATGCAATAAATGACCATATGATGACAGAAGGATCTTCATTAACAAAACAAATTGACCCAACTGGATAATCATTATTTTTCTCCAAAACAGATGGAAAGCAGAACTTGCCTTAGCTGGTCAGCATAAGCTGCTTTACTCATGCTTCACAATCACTGGCTGATAACCAGCTTTGAAGAGTAACACTGAATAATATTGATGCAAGTTTAGAGGAGGGAAATTATAACCTGATACTTCATATTTGCTATTTAGTCAACTAATTGACATACAGTGTTTCAGACTGAACAATACATACTGTGTACGCTGATTTGATTGACTCACAGCACTATATAATGAGTTAATGAAATTACCAATTACTTTGTTAAAGTCCATGGAACTATAAGGGAGTATTTTATTTGGTTCTCAGGATTACTAGGATCTAGATTATGTCTGTTATTTCTATCCAATGGGATAGAAACGTTTGACCAACCACTGGGGGCCATTTTGAAAAGTGGTTGCCATGGTGACAGCCCAATATCCAGTTTTGTTCCCAATATATCTATCAACACATGCCATATTTGGTGCTTTCACCACCAAATGAACAATGAACTGTTTTGATATGTTGAACTATGCTTCCCCACTATATGGAAACGATATGTTTTCATTTTAGACATTTAAGAAATCTGAGATATCAAATAGACAAAATCAGGTTTCTCAGTGGGGAGTTAAGGGTGGTGGTCCAGTGATGAAACTGCCATCTCATTATATTTCGTAACCTCAAGTAGAAGACATGTTTACCTGGGTTTACCATTAAATTGGATGTGAATGTGAATGCACACACGAGGGTAAATCAGTCTAACTTTAGTCGAGATTTAGTGATTTCTCTGTATTGATTTGGATGCATCATTTGTGGTTTAGTACAGTGTTCTTTTGTCCTCTGTGTATTGATTTGGACTGGTATCTCTCGATGTATAGATGAAAAATAGCATTTTATGTGTTTTCTCCTTAAACATTACTCCTGTAAACAAACCCTTAACAACATTAGAAAACCTGAGTAGGACCTAACCTAGTGGCAGGCAATGTCCCCCCTAATTTTTCATGTGTCTGAGCATACACATAAACTCCCTGAGAATTCCTTGGACCACTGTGAGCAACATCAGATGTGCACACTGTTGCACACTGTAATTTTATGCGCTACATAGTTTGGCTGTGTGCGGAGAAAACGGGAGCAGTGTGTGATTCACAGGCGTGCAGCTTAAAGGGAACATTGGTGGCAGGCTTAGTATTTTGGAATGATAGCAGATCTCAGTCCTGTGTGTTGAATTATGCTGCTGGGGTTATCCTTTTTGTTCATAGTTCTAGATCCTTCACAGATTGTGCCAAATCTCAGTTTGGTTATTCATTTGTGGTGGGAAAATAATTTGTTGTTTTTTTTAAAAAAAATCAAATCTGTTGTGGACTGAACAGAAGGTACACAGATTCACTGTCCATGAAAATGAGTTGATTAAACTTGAGAGATGTTTAAAATTATCACAGCAGAATTTTTTACTAAGTATTTGGACGTGATTCTTATGAACTGTTCTTACTGTCCAATCAAAGATGGGGTATATTTGCTTTGTCTCAAATGTCCAAAATACTTCCGTTGGGGAATGAACACTTGATTAATCAAAACATGAGGCTGAAACTGAAGCTGACACTTCAGGAAACATATAGTCTGCTTCCAACATAAATGTTAGTTTGATAAATGTTATACTTCAAGAAATGAATAACAATAAGTTGATAATAGTCCAGTCTCAAGTTAGCATGTATGAAGCACGTGACCCAGGTGAAACATATACAGTGCAGCAGTTTGTCTTAATGCTGGGTGCCAGACAGAGTCAAAGTCTGACAATTGTAATTATTATTTAAGTATATTCTGTGCCAGTCAATCCCCACAAAGTAAACCCGTAGTTCTCAGTAATCCATGACTTTTGAAAACAAAACAACCCAACGACCAGTGAGCAAATCGGACAACACACAAAAAAATGCGCACAAAATGATCCCAACACTGTAAATAATAAGAGGTGCTTAATTTATACAGTATAGCATAGTATAGTCCATAACTGCAATCTCAAGTCCTGTTTTTCAGTCTTCTGTGTTTGTTTAGGTTCTGTTTTTCCCAGGTGGTCTCTAAGATGGAGGAGATGGACTGTGTTCACTGGTCCAACAGGAGGTAGTCACCCTATTTGAGAAGATTGTGCTGTGTGAGTATTTTCAATATGGTGTCAGCTGTAGGTTTTCTTAGGAGGTTTATGACAGTTCCATCCAGCATGTGTAATAGTCCACCATGACTAACAAATCAATCAAGTGAGGGCTCCTAAGAAAGGAGCTTGTTGAGGCCACTCAAGCATCTTCCAGGGTTTGGCCACACTAATCTGCTGTACAGTTACTTTCCACAGGTACAGGTGCTGGATATCCAAGCAGATCTATACTAAATGCTACACTGCTGTCAGTCAGATATGAAACTGTCACTGTTGATGTTTTGCAGAAGTAACGTGTCTAAATTCCAATCCCCACATGTATTATAAGAGCACAGGTTGACATATAAAGACACACAACCCTCAAATTCACTGCATTTGTTCTGTGATCACGTGCAGCAAGTCAGTAATCTGATGGATCCCCTAGGGTTGCTGGTGGTTTGTCCCAGTCTTCAACAATCCACTGTGGACTGAAAAAAGTCTTCCTCCACAGACCTAAAACTGACATCTGTAAAACTGTTGACAAAACACCTCACTTAACACAAAACTGACTGTTACACTCTATATCATGTATTTGTAATCTTTGAAGGTCTAATGCCCAGAACTGTTATGTGTGGGACAGAAATACTAATGCATGGACCATCTTTCATTTCATCCCACCATGCTGCTGTGACACTTTCCCTGTCTGAGGCCTGTGTTGGACCCTTGTGTTTGAGACATGACTGTGATAGTCATAGTGACATCCGTTTCATAGTCTCATAGTCTCTCTTTCTCTTGCTTTGTCACCTTCTCTCTGTTTTTTTTATGTCTTTCTCCTCTGTTTTCAAGGAGTTGGTTAAAGGACATGAAAATGCATTGTCTGTGATGGATGTACAGAATCAGAAACTCATTTTCTTATCTGACATAACTTTTCGCCCATCTCATCTCAACTCATCTCAGCTCTGCTGTCTTCATCCTAACTAAGCCAACAATTCCACAGGACACCCTGCCTCGCTGCCTTTTATAACATCACCAATGACAATTGTTTTGTCTAAAGCCCCTCAAAGTGCTGATTTCATCCAGGCACTCCGGGTGGAAGGAGTAAGGAACATACAAGAACATGAGAGGGGGTTGTTTGGCTGAGGTTACCAAAGTTGCTCTTGGAGAAGGATCAAACCTTGAGGAGGCCCTTCATCATCATCCTTCATCTCTGCTGCTTTTGTTATGGTTAGGCTTTTAGATAAACTCCCACTCTGAAGGGCAAGCACAGCACTGGGCCAAGAGCTTTTCTTTTTAACTATTACATTGGAAGAAACAAAAACTCTCTTGCAGTTGCAGGAGTGGCTGCATTAGTGAGCTGTGGGGAAGATAAAGCTTGTCATCATGTATTCTCTCACTTGCTCGTATGAAACAAACATGTCTGTCCTCAGGAATTCACAGCCTGTGGAGGAAACACATTCCTCATTTTGCCCCTGCATTAATCCAATTACCAGACACCTGCAGACATGCAATAACAGTTCCTCTTCCAAGATACCACCTAATACCCCACCACCCCAACTACCTCTCACTTAAAAAACATTTCAGTTCTTCAGGATTGGGTTGTACCAGATATTATAGCTAAGTCTCTCTACTACGTAGTTATAGTATTATGAGTATAAACACATACTATAACACACACACGCACACATACATATATGTGTGTGTGCGTGTGTGTGTGTGTGTGTGTGTATATATATATATATATATATATATATATATTGGGTTCTCAGTCACTCTGATCTATGTTCTGAGCTGCTGTCTTGTGTTTGCTGTAGAACATGGGCAGAGCTCAGCACATTTTGCCAACTCCCATTCATAGGAAACTGTGGACAGATTGAATAGTTTAAGTTTAGCCCAGTGGGGATGGAGCTAAGGGTGGGGGTTGATACTGTATACTGTAGATCAAAGTCTCAGGATGGAGATATATTCACATGCCATACAAAATGGGCTGCTTTCTCAGGCCACGAGTCCTACTAACAGCAGAGTGACTTGAAAAATCCCGGTACAATATGCTGCAAGTTCATGTGTAAAACTGATGGAAAAGTCCACTGTCCTCATACATCACCTCATATCATCAGTGTGTAACTTTCAGTGCCTTCAAGGAGTGATTTTTGTCATTTCCCCATTCTACCAAGACTATTTCTGCTCATTCCAGAAATAATACAAGAGGAGTGGTGCCCCTCACTGTGCTGTGGTCTATGGAGGCTCATGTTGGCACACATTGGTTGCTGAATGTATTTAAAAATAATGGATCTAGAAAAAAGGGTCATTAAGAAAGGCAAAGGAAAAGTACCATCTGAGCTGGTTACACTCCACAACAGACAGCAGAGGCCCAAGCATCTCTGTTTATACTACAGTGGGTTTCAGCATAAGTAGATGTGTTCACACATGTGCAGTCACAAGAATTATTTGTGCATAAGTCTGCACAGTGATAAAGTTAGACCTCAAATTAGACCACCTTTCCTGATGCACCTGTGTGTAACAGAGGTCACCCAGTCACCCAGTGAAGTGTAAACACACCTGTGTTCCCATCACTTATCCTTGTCCAAGTCCATTTTAGAGTATACAAGGTTAGCAAAGATATCCTCACTGACCCACATGAACCAAGGCAAATTCTAAAACTGACCTTACACAGACCGTCATGTCGATTCAGACATGAGCTGTCGTGCTCTGTGGCCCTTTTCTTGCATCACTCAAAGCCAAACCCTTTAAGATTTTAGTTATGAATGAATTTGGTGACACTGCTGTAAATGACAACGTATGTTGATACACGTCCCATCATTCTGGGGTAGACCAATTATCGGCCGGGCCGATTATCGGCGCTGAAATTTGGCATTTTGACACATATCGGCATCTGCCTTTTTTTTTTAATCTGACGGCCGATAAAAGATCAATTTAAAACTGGGTTATTTTGGCTCTGATGCAGCTGCGCCTCTCTGTCTGCAGTCACTACTCTGTCTCCAGCATTGTCCCACCCACAGCACCATCTGGTTAGTTACATGCACAGCCACGGCACAGGTAACAGCCAATCAGCAGTGAAAGCTGTGCATGCACAGTGCTCACACACAGGGCGGAGAGGATAAAAAGTTTTGCCAGGTGGAGAAGCTCCGGAGAGCAGATATATGTTTCTTTATTTACTGTAGAAAACTTTAGGGAGCTATTTTTTTTGTTTTTTTTTTTGTTTAAGTTTTCATTTAACTTTATAAGACATGCTGCTGAGCCTGGGGGCTCCCTGCACTTTTTGAAATTTTAAAACAAAGATGTCTATTGTCTAAGATAAAAAAAAAAACATGTTGCAAATCTGAAAAGCTGTTTAATAAACATATGCTTAAAGGCATTTAAACAGTTTAAAGTGTTGGAGCTTGTATTAATCAAAATTTTGACGCCAATATTTTCACTTTTACCGCAAATCGGCTCGGCTCCAAATATCTGTTATCGGCCTCCTTGACTACTAATAATCGTATCAGTATCAGCCCTGAAAAAACATATTAGTCTATTTGAAATAGCTACAAAATAGCTACTGTATATTTTGCTTTATCAATTATGCACTGTTAGTTGCACAAGCTAATGCAACACATTAATGAATCTTCTTTCCACTGGGCACCGTGTATGTACTAACAATGTCTTCATAAAATAACTTAAGTCTAAACTTAAAATGGCCTTGAGTTCTGCAACCTGACCCAAACCGAGTGGGTCCTGACAAAGTACCAAGTTTTGAATTGTGCTGCAAAGCTCATATCCACCACTGGGTAGCAAACGTTGGCCAGCTCTAAGATGCATGGGAAATTGTGGAAGAAGGTTTCCCATGTAGCCCTCCCTGAATGACATAAATGGGATGGACAAAATAATAGAAACACCTGTTAGTTTAACGCAATACAATTTGGCAGCACTACAAACTACAGCTTCTAAATGACCACACATTAAGTTTCAAAATAGACCAAACATTATAACCTTCATGAAGGTAGGATTCATTGCAAGACAGCTGTTAGACTGCTTTTTTGAGCTAAGTGCTCATCATAAACTGCCAGCTGAGTGTATTGAAAAAGTAAAAAAAAAAAGATATATTTAATCACAGCCATAGTTTTCTTATTTCTGTGGTCCAGGCCATAGATCATAGATTGTATCTAGTCACAGCCACTGTTTTCACCATTATGAAATTACAAAACAGACAGTCAAATTAGAACATGTAATATAGTTTGTTCGGGGAGTGTGGATATAGCATCAGAGTTGTTCCATATTTAAAAATGCCTATAATTATGGAAGGGGTTCTGCAACAACTTGACCTTTGACTTTGTTCATTTACCAGGAGGTTTAATTCTAAACTCTCCATGAGTGTTTTTGATCTAAAATATTTCTGTGATATTCAGAACCATCACTGTGCTGTGTCCACATATCAACATGACAATGAGCCGTTCAGCAGAAGGAGAAGGAATGTGCTTGTGTAGGACTCAGCAGCCAAACTCCCAACAGCAAGAGCTTCAGATGAAAATAAGAAAATGATCCGTCAGACCTTGGTGCACTCACTAAAGAAGCTATTTGACATGGGCCTCATGGGCCTGAATGTTGTTGTGTTTGGCTGAGGAGGATTTGGAGCGGCAGGGCAGCAGAAGCCACCTGTGGCTGCTGTGCAAGAGCTGTTTAGATGGCAGGAAAGACATGGCCAACCCTGCACGTAAGAACAGAGGAAGGTGTAAAAACAGAGAATGAGAGCTTAAGGTAAACGAGAATAAAGAAAACAAAAGAGAAATGAATGACGAACACTTTTAAGAGTTGTAGCTGTTAACAGGACAAGTTGTTTTAGGTTAAATTCTCTTCTCTTAAACATGGTACTGATTTGATAAAGATAGGTCTGTCCAATGGGAAGTTGACACAACCAAGCAAAATTGTTTTGGTTTTATTTGCTGAGGTCTACGGGTCTGAGGTCAGGGTCTGTGGATTATCCAAAGATGACTTTTTGACAGAAGGAAGACAAAATGAGAGAGGAGGGTGGAAACAGCCAAACTATGACAGAAAGTCTGGGATTTCCTCATTTAAGTAGTCTCAACAAACATATCTCCTCACTTATTTTGTACGACACAAAAATATAAATGTGTGATTGTATAGAGTAATATAGACAAAATTAACTCATAATACAAATTTAAGTTTCTAATTATCATCTTCTGATCAAAACCTGGGAAATGAGCCAAAAAAATCTTTATTCATTCAGGACTATCCTGAAGGTCATTACCAAAGTGGACAATTCATTCATATTCCATTATCCATAATAAGGTGTGCAATCGCTAATGTCCCCTTTCTTAAGACTTTGTAACTGGCTTAAGTGTTTCCAAATGACCTTGGCTTTTTCAAAGATCACCCAGTCAGCCACTTAGAATAATAAAGCAGTGTTATAGAGCTATTTAACTCCAAAAATATATTGATTGTTATATTTGTGGATGTGGTTTAAGTAAAGTACTCTCTAAACATTCCAAATATGCCCATTTATTTGTTTGTCTTAAATCATTATAGGGATGCTTAACAATACACAAGGCCCTTTTTTCACAGAACTTCAGCATTGTGATTAATTGTGTCCCTCTGCATAGCCAAATCAGTGATTAATCTGTGTATACATGAAGTGTCAGTAGAAAGGAACAGCAGTTACACTGTGCACCTGGAAGAGAGGGAAATGGGTGTTAGGCTGGAATAACAGATATACATGTAACAGACACTGGCTGAGGATGTAGAGCTCATCTGAAATGTCTGACTACATGTTTTGTGACAGCATGTGCCAAACACAAAGTGAGAGAACATGAAAGACTGCACACCTAAACAACAAACCCACCAAACCGTCTGAGGCTGTTAAGATGATCTTTTCAACAGGCTGTATTTAAAAGAAATATGGTTTTGGGACTCAGCCCATTCAAAATGGAGGATAAGACCAAATGGCTTGTTTGTTTTGTTCTACAGACAAAAGAGGGCCATTGAACTGCACTGGACTGAACGTTGGTAGCGATGTGAGAGCCCACCATAAGATTTAAGATCAAGCACCAGCAGGTACAACACAAGGTCTACCAGTTGGGTTCAACAGCAAAAGGAGCCACAGAAGAGAGTTAGTGTCAACCAGCTGACTTCAACAGCAACAACAGGACTTTGTGAGCAACACACCAAAGGCATCTTCTTTCCCCCTCTGGACTTGGTAACATAACTGGGCCTAGTTTACATTGCCTTGCATAGCACAGCTTGGCTAAACATAGGACTTTCAACTCTGCCAGTATTATGTATTGATTTAATTCAATGTATTACTCGAGCGCTGTTGTTCTCTCTGTTTATAATCAGGTGACTGGTTGTTAGAATTTTCACACATGTAGGTACATCTCACTGTCTTGCATGCAACTTGCTAATCTCCCCCTTTTTCTGACACCTTCTTACTTGGCCTTAGACAGGAAGGAATGCTTCTTTGTTAACCTCCGCCACATGACATTCGGTTGGTCCTAGAGGCCATCTCTGATTCCGCCATCTTTGTTAGAGTTTGTTTTTCACTCGCGCGCACATGTACATTGTATTTGTAGATTAGGTTAGACTTTGTGTTTTGTTGTTTCACTTGGTATTTGTTCAAAGAACAAATATTTTGTATATATTCAACACTGAATATTTTGCTGGTCTTTTTAATGTTGTACAAAAGTGAGTATTGCTAACCTCTATGCTACAGAAGTCCATATCCTTCAACTTCTACTACATATTAATATGGTAATTTTGGTTGTAGCTATTAACTTAATTATTAATCAAGATTCCAAACTAATAATTAATGTATTTTATGAGACTAATTTAATGAATTGGTTATCTGGTGGCCCGAGGTGGATTTAATATAAATTAAATCCTATTAATTTATGTAATAATTAGTTACTTAATATTAATATTTTAATATTAATATTCTTACTAATTTTTGATAGCCAATACCACCTACTTGTTTCCAACAATAGAATCACAAACCAGCCAAGATAAACCACAAAACAAACTTATCATTCAAAATATATATAAGAGCTACAATGAGAAATGCAAAGGGATGCTTTTTTCATATAAAATATCTGCTTGTACTGCTGTATTTTGGTTTGTGTTTCTCATTTTGGTGTACAGTTCTTTTTTTTTTCTTAGTCAGTTTGACAGATTGGTCATTACAGTAAGTAAGGCAATAAATTGTCAGTCCCTGCAAGGACCTGTAGCAAGCCTGTTAGCACATTTGCTAGCTTGTTAAGTTGATCCACACTAAATCAGAAAAAAAAACAGTTTTCCCTTTTAATTAGGAATTTCAGTTTTTACCAAATTTGTTCATGTTCTTCCTTCAATATCAAAATTGAGCTGAGCATTTTGTTGAACAACTGGAAGGTTGAACATCTCTTCAGTTCTCTCCTGATCTCCATCATCACCTGTGTTTTAATGTGCACACACAAACTGCTTCACTGCTTTCAGTTGATATTTTTATCTGTGTCTATGGTCAGACAACTGGAGGAGCACAACTCGTTCGATTCTGATCTAATGCTAAATAAATCATGCTAAATAAAGCAGGAAAACTGTAGCACTCTTGGTGCTGAAAGGTGCTATATTTTCCCAAGAATCCATTTATCGATTCCAAAATTATGGAATAATGATCATTAGTTATTAGTGAGTATTTTTCTATATATTGACAGGTGAGAAGAGACAGATATTGACCAGATGCAACTTCCTGCTGCACTGCTCCACATTTGTCGGCTGTCTTTAACTATGATTTCTGAACGGAGCAGGACCAAGTAGGGAGTTAGACATTTTTCCACTTTTGTGGGGGATCTTTACTGAAATGGCATGAACCACAGATTCAGCTGGCTTAGCATGGATGTAACTAACAAGCTAAGAAGCTAAAAATTATCTTTGGGTAAGATACTGAACCCCAAATTGCCTTCAACGGCAAACCATTGGTGTGATTGTGGGGTGTGTGGTGTGGGTGGGGGGGGGGGTGTTAGAATTCTTACATGCCCTGTATGAATGTGTGTGAAATGTGTTAATGTGATATGTTTTATGGTCAACATGACAAGGAAAACAGTGTAAGTGCTGTCCATTTACCATTTATTGGAAACAAATGAGCTAAAATGCTAGGTAGCATTTGCGCACTTATGTTATCTACTATTACCCATAAATTTTTATTAATAATGTAGCGGCTATCTTTCCTCCTTTCTGGCTTCCACATTACAGCTACTTTTAAGCTGCCTTTTGGCAATAAGCTTGATGCAAACAAAAATCTTTTGAGGCAGTAACTCCGTTTTCCAAAACTATTACTCAAAGTTACAAGATTTTTCGCCTAACAAGGCACATGGTCAAAAAACTGTGTTGCTCCCTAACCCTTACAGGAGCATTTCAACATAATGATGATAATTGTTTATGCTAAATGTTAATGATGATAATTGTTTATGCTAAATGCAAAATTGTTTATGCTAAATGCAAAACAATTACCATATATTATAAACATGAGAGCCACATAACATTCAACATAATATCAATTATACCGTTGCATGTACATCATAACACATAAAGATAAAAACCATATACATGAAATCTTGTTAACATTCTCAAACTGTTCACATTGCATGTTTCAGCAGGCACAGTTTGTTTAGTGGTACAGTGAGACGAGTCAGCGTGCAGACCAAGACTAACGTATTGGACAGACCTATAGAGTCTGGCAATGTCTTTATTACTCGACTCATAGTCCAGGAGTTGCAAGGGGCAGATTCATCCATTATCAGTACAATATCTCCTGGTGAGAAGTTCCTCTGTGGTGTGAGCCACTTTAGTCTCTCCTGAAGGAGTGGCAAATATTCTCTTGTCCATCTAGTCCAAAACAGATTGGCTACATACTGCATCTGTCTCCATTGTCGTTCTGCATATTAATCATCTTTATCAAAGACTCCTGGCGGAATGTTGGGTTGTGTTTTCATAGGCAACAGATGATTGGGCGTTAAGGCTTCAACATCACATCATCATTAGGGGACTCTGATGAGTGCGTTATTGGTCTGTTATTGATAATGGCCTCAACTTCACACATAACAGTTTGGAGTCCTTTGTCATCTAGTGTCTGTTGCTGTAGCACGAAATTCAACACTTTTCTTACAGTATGGATATGTCTTTCCCACATGCCACTTTGGTGTAAGGCTGCTGGGGTGTTGAAAATCCACTTGCCATCTGCCATCTTTTGTCTTCCAGGTTTAGCATTGAGCCTTCTGCACACAATGCACTTTGAAATAGTCTTCCTTACAGCTGGGTTAGCTTGAGGGATCCAATACTTGTCGCAACATTGCTAACACATATTTGCTATCACATCCATGTCCAATTTCTTGGTGGATGTGTTGCAATATAAGGTTGGCTATAGGTGAGTTTTTAGGGAGGATGGCCAGGTGTTTAGCCTCTTGTGGCATTTCAGCTTTATTAAACCTTCCTCCCACTCTTAGTATACCATCCTGCAATATGGGGTCAAGTATGGCTCTTTTTCTTGATTTGAACGTCTTCTCTTAGAGCACAGATTTCTTCGGCATAGTCCTGTAACTGACTTGGAATTCTGTTGAATGGTTGATTTGAATTTCTTCATGTGCAATGAGCTTGTTCTGGTTGTCACGGGTTGTTCACAGACTGACTAGTTGTAGCTTCAAGTTCTTTTCTCTTGTTTTTCAGTAGCATCAGTGTCTCTTTTAGTCTGAGAAACCATTGCCTTTTTTGGTCATTGCCATGTCGAGTAACAAGCTTGTTGATAGTGTTGTAGCTCTCTTGTGTGCTATTCATGATCACTCTAGCACATGTTTTGATTTCTAGGTCGTCTTCTGTCATTAAATCCTTTTTATCCAGTTGTTTTGGCCACTCACTTGGCATGATTTTCCTATTAGGAGAATCCAATTTTTTCTGTTTTGATGCATCTGGGTATGCTGAACTCTTCCAAACTCTTCAAGTCTGCTAACCATTCATGCCATCTTTTTGCATGTTCACCCTCACTCTCTTCATCATGTCAACCATGTTTCTTTTTGCACAGGTCATGCAAGATGAGTTTTGCTGGTAATATGAGTGGTGCTAAAAAGCTGAGGGGGTTGAAGATGGAACTTACTGTGGACAAAATCCCATGCCTGGTGACAGGCTTGTTTGGCACACTTATCTGAAAGGTGAACGTGTCAGTCTCTATGCACCACCGCACACCTAGTGCATGCTCCACTGGGATGGTGTGGTGGCTCAAGTCTAGGTCTATAACCTCAGGCACTCTTTCATTGTCTGGAATAGACAACAAGACTGTTACTCACCCACTTGGTGAGATGGAAACCTCCTCTGGTGCATAAGGCTGTGAGCTCTTGTACTAGGCTGACTGCCTGCTCGCTTGTTTGCCCTGCTTTTAGGCAGTCCATTGACATAAAAGTGTCTTAACACGGTGTCAAATGCCTCGGTACTCATAATGTCCTTGGCATCTTCCGCAGTCCTTCTCAGTGCATAGGAAGCGCAACTGGGTTGGTAGCACCAAAAAGATGTACTTTCATCCTGAATTCTTCCACATCACTATTAAGATCACCCTCCGGCCAACACAGAAACCACAGTAGATCTGCATCGTCCTCCGGGACCTTGGTAAAACATTGATTCTATATCCGCCATCAGTGCCACTGGATGCTCTCTGAATCTTAGTAGGACACCAGTGAGGTTGTTCGTGAGGTCTGGTCCTTAGAGCAACTCTTCATTTAGTGAGACACCCTGATATGTAGCCGTGCAATTGAAGACTACTCTTATTTTCTTCTTCTTGGGATAATACACCCCATTCTGAGGCATGTACCACACACGGCTGTCACTGCGACTGAGCTGCTCTTCTGGTATTTTCTCAGCGTAGCCTTTGTCAGTGATGTCTCTCATGAATGTTATGTAGTCTTTATGGAAGTCTGGGTTTGTCTTTAACTTTCTCTTGAGATTGTCAACCTGCTGCAGTGCCATGCAGCGATTATTTGGCATCTTGATGATTTCTCAGGGGTAACCTCAGACTGTAATGTCCATCAACTAACTTCACTGAACTTGAAGCTAGGTGCATAAACCTGCAATCATCTTGAGACATTTCTTCTTTTTCTTCACAGCTTCACTCTGGGAAATCTGTTAAACTGTTTCACTAACAGTTCTTCTATCTCACTCAACAGAATGTGATTAGCTGTATTGCTCTGCAGCTTACCACTGTCTGTCTTTGGGCCGTCTCTTCTTAGGGGTCCATTGATCACCCCAGAGCAGTCTTAACTGCATATGGCCCTTTCCCATTGCTATTTATGACTTGCCACGGCTCAATGGCTTTTGGTACGTTGGCGCCAATAAGCATTCCCACTTCGGCTTCAATATGTGGCAGGCGTACTTCCTTCAGATACTGCCATTGTGCAATGTCTTCTTGTCATGGTATATTTTCTTTCTTTACTGGTATGTGACTGTGTGTAAACACCTTTGGGAGTTCAATGTAGGTGTTTTCTTCTAGACCACACACCTCCAGACCTGAAAGAACAACACTCTTCACTAACTTGTGACTATCCGAGTTGTCTTGAGCCATTGTGTCGAGAAGAAAGTGCTCTTTCCTTTGCGGTTTAGTTTTCTCTGTATGTCTTCAGTGCAAAATGTTGCTGTGCTACCAGGATCTATAAAAGAATATGTTTCCACATATCTCTCACTTTTCCTGGACTTGATCTTAACTGGTACAATGGTGAGCACACATTCCTCCTCTCCAGCCCCAGTGTTTCCACATGACTCCTGACCCAGTGATACATAGGCACTAGACACTATGTCGTTCTCAGTATTATTTTCCTCTGTCTTTTCTGAACCACTGTTATCCTCTGTCTTGACATGGAGTACCTGTGGATGCAACTGAGAACAAAACACTTGAGTCTCTTTTTGCAATTTTTACTGAGGTGCCCAGTGGTAAGACATCCAAAACACAGGCCTCTGGATTTCAGGAAGTTTATCCATTCGGTGTTTGTCAGCTCTTTAATTTTATTGCAGACAGAAAGAGCATGGTTCTTCCGGCAGACTAGGCAAGGTTTGTGAAAGGCTGTTATGACACTTTTTACTAGGCTGCTTTTCTTTGCGGTTGCCTCCGTGGTTGTGTCCTGTACACCTGTAGCAAATGTGCTTTCTCTTTGTCCAGTCTTCCTGATGTTTCTCTCTTTTGTTGCCCTTTCTTTTCCTTTGATGGTTTGTGAACCTTCTATTACATCTCCAAAAAGAGGATCCAGAGCTACTTTGGCTTGGCAATCAATGAAGTCGACCAGGTGAGAAAACCTTGCTCGCTCTCTTCCCTCCTCATGGATCTCAAATGCAGTTGTTCTCCACTTCTCTCTTATCTTATAAGGAAGCTTTGAAATAACAACTCGCATATTAGTAGGGTTATCCATTTCTTCCATGAATTCAATATCATCCATTGTATTCCTACATCCAATCAGGAAAAGAGCATAGGCACTCAATGCTTTGCCATCCTCAGGTTTAATCTGAGGCGATCTCAAAGCTTTATCCATATGTGCGTTTGCTATCTTCAACTTGTCGCCATACTGCCTTTGGAGTAACTTTCTGGCCTCATGGTAGCCTCTGTCAGCTGACATATGCTCACAGCTGCAAACAAGTTCTTGCGGCTCCCCGCCGGTATACTGCTCCAAATAATACAACTTGTCCTGATAGCTGTCTGTTTTGCTATCCACAGCATGCTTGAAGGCCCTGATAAAGGATTTTTAAGTGAGAGGGTGACCTTGGAAGACTGGAATACCTTTAGACGGGAGATAGGACCTCATCTGTTGCTTCACAAGCATCTCAGTAATAGAATTTGCTTCTACATGACTTCGTACAGTCCTCTTTCATTGCTTCCTACCTGTTGGTGGTTATTGTCACAAGGTTCATTCTGTTGCGTGTCTGATGAAGACTGCACCAACAAGTCAGGATCATATGCTGCTTGTCCTCCTGCAGCAGTATTTGAGGTTAGCAAAGCCCCATCACTCTCTTCATGTCTACTATGTGAACGATTCCGTGATACATCACGTGAGTACTTCTTTCAATATTGTCATATTCTTCAAACACCTTGAGCTTTGCATTAGACTCTGCAATAGCTGTATCCAGTGCAAGCTGTTCCATTTTGGCTTTCCACAGCAGCTTATCAATCTCCAGAGCTTGTTTCTTTTTTAAAGCAGCTGAACGTGCCATCAAGGCTTGCATGCTCTGCTTCTTCCTTCATACGTGCTGAGGACCTGGTAGCTGTTGATGAAACAACTGAGGTTTTCTTTCTACTATGACAACAGCTTTTTGCAGCTTGAGATATGCTGTTTTCTGCCTTGATGTACTCCTGACTAATCTTGATTTCTGGATTCTCATGTGTACCTTCAACTTTATTATTTTTATTCTTTGCTTTCTTCCTCATTGCAGCACACCAGTTCTCAGTGTTCTCAACAAAGTCTTTCAAGGGAGCTGCTCTTGGTTCATACCAGTTATGCTGATCTGCTTGTCCCTCATCTTCATCCAATAAAGCAACAACTGCAGTATTTATATCCTCAAATGCAGTATATGCTTTGTGAAAACTATCATGAAGCATCTCTTCCACTTTACCCACATTTGAATCATCAAGCTTCAAATCTTCCATGTTTTTCATCATGCCTGTAAGCTGAGATAATTTACCTTTTCTAGAGCCAATAAGCCTGCTTATTTTATCATCTACTGCTTTCTCTGTGGGCTTCAGTGCCCTCTTCTGGTCAGATTCTTCCACAAACCACTTAACTCAGATTCAGCTTAAAAACTATCCAAATTTTCCAAAGAAAAAGTCATTTCCAGCAGTGTCTTCACTTGCACATCACTTTTCACAAACAGCTGATATCCAAAAAAACACTTCAATGAAATGCATTCTCGTTATATGCAGCGATGTATACAGCAGGCACTTAACAAGGTAATTGAAGCCAACTGACTGACTCCAGCGCGATCGCTTTCCTTGAGTTAATTTACTTAGCAGTTTAAATCATGCTGCAAAGGGTCCACAAACTTAACTGTTTTCCAATATGAGGGCTTGAAATGGTTCCTCATCCATGCACAAACGGCTTTAATCCACATTAGTCAGTGGGGTAAGTAAGGTAAAACAAAGTTACAAGATTTTTTGCAGATTTTACATGGTCAAAAAACTGTTACTCCGTGGGCTGCTTAAACTGCTCTGCTAGTTAAGCCACTGTGGCGTCATCCTTAAAGGAGCATTTCAACATAATGGTAAATGGACTGTACTTATATAGCGCTTTTCTAGTCTTTTTGACCACTCAAAGCGCTTCACACTACAGATCACATTCACCCCATTCACACACATTCATAAAGCACCTCTATACAACAGTACTTTCTAGCACAGACACTCACATTCACACACTGATGACAAACATCGAGGCAACTTGGGGTTCAGTATCTTGCCCAAGGATACTTCGGCATGCGGACTGGAGGAGCCAGGAATCGAACCACCGACCTTCCGATTGGTGGGCGACTGCTCCTCCTACCTCCTGAGCCACAGCCCACAATGACAGGAAAACTTCTAAACTGTTAGTAGCAAGACAATATGGCTCTTACAAATAAGTGATGTAAACTCACTTTGATTAATCACCGACTTATTGTAGTAGAGGGGTTTGAGTTCCCTGTGAGCGAGCATCTGGTGGCTGGGCTCAGCCCAAACAAGTTACATGGAGCTGCCATCCCAACTGCAACGCTCATGTGGACGACGATGGGGAAACCTGGAGGGGCGTGATTGGGAGGAACAGTCTCCCCGATCTGAACCTGAGAGGTGCTTTGTTATTTGACTTCTGTGCTAGTCACCGTTTAGCCATAATGAACACCATGTTTGAGCATAAGGTTGTTCGTGTTCAGGTGTACGTGGTACCAGAATACCTTAGGCCAAAGATCAATGATTTACTTTGTGGTTGTATCATCAGATCTGCAGCCATATGTCTTGGACACTCGGGTGAAGAGAGGGGCAGAGGTGTCAACTGATCACCACCTGGTGGTGAGTTGGATCAGATGGTGGGGAAGAACGCTGGACAGACCTGGCAAACCCAAACGAGTTAGTGAGGGTGCGCTGGGAACATCTGACAGAGACCCACGTCCAGTGAGGTCTCCAACTCCCACCTCCGGAGGAACTTTTCGTGCATCCTGATGGAGGCAGTCTGAAGACTTGAGAGAAGCCTCGCTCATATCTTTGACAGAGGTTGTGGTGTGGACGAGATTCGTCCTGAGATGCTGAAGGCTCTGGACATTGTGGGGCTGTTGTGATTGACACACCTCTTCAGGATGTTGGCCAAGCTAACATCTGATCATGGACAACCTCTCCCACCCCCTGCATGAGACTGTGGGTGACCTGAGCTGTTCCTTCAGTAACAGACTGCTGCATCTGCAGTGCAAGAAGGAGCGCTACCGCAGGTCATTTATTCCAACAGCCATCAGATTGATTCAACAATAAACCTGCACTCTGGACTCTGGATACTTTCATCTACCTCGCTGATTATGACGAGTTTTCTGTAAATAGAAACTTTACATTTATGTTTATTACAAATTTTTTTATGCTTCTGCACTTTCATTTTTATCCTTATGTGCCTCTTTTATATTATATTATATTTTCTATCTTTTGTCTATTCTTCACTCTTGTTTTGTTGATGCTGTAATGAGTGAATTTCCCACAAGGGAATACATAAAGTCAATCTTATCTTTATTTCATAACTCTTTGTTATATTTTTGTACTAATTCTGAGAGTTTATATTGACTTTGGTGATATATATATATTTTTTTTTGGGGGGGGGGGGGGGACAGACAGATTTAACCCCATAGCACCAAGAGCCTCAGGTGACACCTCCCAGGGGAACTGCGGATGGGGTGTGGTGGGGGTCTTAAATCTTAAATAAAGGGTCAGATATTAAAAATGCTCTTAGTTGATGAATGCCATCATATCAGCGTTCTTTTTTTGGCTGTATATCCTGTAGTTCTACACTGCAGCTTCTCCAACTGGCTTTTCTTCATCTTAACTACATAAATGAAGTTGAAATGAGGAAACACTATCCTATGGAGCAGAATGACAATGGTGAAACTGAGTGGAGTTTGGATGTTGGTTAAAGACTCTGAGCTATGCTTTCAAGCACAGGAGGGAGCCTGGTGCAAAGTACCCAAAGCATAGCAGTTTGATTTCCCAAATGTTCATAATTAAACATTTTCTATTTGAATAGCCAGCAGGGAACTCCTCTGCTTGTGTTTTTGTAGAGGCTATTGTGTTTGTGGAGCCAAATATTGGAAACTTTGATACCAAATCCCCCAGTGTATGTTAACTTTGGCAGCTGCCAAAGGATTCTGGGGATGCTTTTCCTGCACATTACTGTGCCTTCACTGTCCACCACCCACCATCTCTTCAGGTCGTGGAGTTCCCTGCAGCCACTGCTCACTGAGCTGAGGAGGGGAAGGCACAGGGAAGACATTGTGATGCATCTCAGGGTGAAAACTTATCTCAAGTGTCTCAGAGGTTTTTAGAGAAAACACCTCAATGTGGAGAGGCCTATCTCCTCTTGCTGAACTCTGCTTCATCCTCTCTCTGCCTTCCAGTACAGTCTCTCAGACTACAGGAAGCCTTCAGTCACCTCCAGAAGGTGTCCTCCCCTTACAGCATGTAAGATGCATGAATCTCTCACCCTGTGATCTCTCCCTCCATCCCCAGGATCAGTAAATGTTCAGACTACTGTGGAAAGAGGAACAGGGTAACGCTCCTTTGGGTTGTCTGTGTGCAGCACAGGATGAGTCCCGGTTGGATGGGAATGTGAGCTGAGGGCCGCACAGGAGGAAAGGCAGAGTCAGCAAACGAGCGGTAGAGCAAATAAGCCACACATAGTGTTTGTTATTAAGTACTTTTTTGACGTGTGCATGTGCTTATACAGTATCACAGATACCAAGATCATCCAGTACTATAGTGGCCTTCTTTTCTTTCTTGTTTGGGGTATACCTTACATTTAAATAGTGCACTTTTTATATAGAGTAGGTCTAGACTGTACTCTTTATATTATTATATTTACAGGGGGTAGAGAATAGGGGAACAGATTGCAGGTTTCTGGTGTGATTTTAGGGAACTATAAGCTCTTCAAGACACCATGGTATCTGACTATTAAGGGCTTTGTAGGTGAGGAGGAGGATTTTAAATTCTATTCTGGATTTGACTGGGAGCCAATGTAGAGAGGCTAACACAAGAGAAATGTGATCTATTTGACTAGTTCCTGTCAATAATCATGCTGCAGTGTTTTGGATCAACTGCAGTGTCTTTAGAGACTTGTTGGGACAGCCTGATAATTATTAATTATAATAGTCCAGCCTGGAAGTAACAAATGCATAGATAGTTTTTCAGCATCCTTTTGAGACAGGAAGTGCCTGGTTTTGCTAATGTTACACAAGTGGAAAAAAGCTCCTGAAGAAGTTTGTTTTATGTAGGAGTTAAAGAACATATCCTGATCAAAGATAACTCTGAGATCAAGGTGGAGCTGTAGGCCAGGACAATGTTAGCTAGAGTAACTCTATCATTAGAAAATGTATGTATGTAATGTTCAGGGCAAGTCTTAACTGATTATAATACAGACACGGGCTGGGTGTAGGCACCTAAAGTCTTAGCAGTCATAAATGTATTGGGAAAATGTATAGTACCAAGACCCTCACAGCTGCACATCCTTACAGACCCAGAAATTTGAAAAGCAGTATTTCTTTACTTGTAATTGCAACTGAAGGATGTTGTAGCTAGCACAGTAGCTGGATGGCCAGTTAAAATTAAAACACATTCATCTCATTTCTTGCACAGCTGACTGAGAACCAATCCACATATTTTCTGCACTGCAGTTTTACTGTGTCAGAAAACAGATACAGCTTTCTCTACTGTGTAATAAACAGGGTTGGGTTGATTGGAGAGAAATGGGGGAGAGAGGAGAAAGAGGGGAGAGGGAAGAAACCAGGAACAGCTATACACACTGTTGCATTAAGCGCTGCCAGATTGGTTGTTATAATGACAGTATCAATAGCAGTACCCATAAGTGTGATGGTGTTATTAATAATAACAGCAACAATGATAACAGCACCAATTATTATTATTATTTTTATGTCAGTCCAGTGAAGATCATGTGATCCAACCATAGAACAACCAATTTTCCCAACAAGTCTTCCAAATTAAATGCTAAAATATGATGTAAATAAGTGCTCCTGACATTTGTCTGTGACTTCCAAAACTGTGACGAATCACTGTTGAACAACTAATTCTATTTTATGATGTGACAACACTATGGTTAAAGTTTAAAAAGGTTTAGAGACAAAAAAGAGAAAGCTCATGACTCTGGGGTCCCTTGAGCTTGGCATTTATCAAAGGGAGATCCCTCTTTTACTTTGATTTATTTACTTGTTCCTGTCATAGGGATGTGGTCTGAGCAGATGTAGACAGTTTATGGACTGACCCAGTTAGGGTTAGGTTCCACAGTGTTATCTGTAGGCCTTTGTTGATGCCTTGGCCCTAAGGCCGCTTTCAGACAGTGAGCAGCTGATAATAACAGTGTTGCATTTTGGCAATAGTGTGAAAGACAAATAATTCCACAGTGGATATGCTATATACATTTAGATATCATCCACTCATCTGTTTTCTGCCACTTATCTAGAATGGGGTCATGGTGGCAGCAGCTAAGCAAGGTAGTTCAATTATGCCTTTCCCCAGTGACATTTTCCCACTTCTCCTAGGCATCATGAGCCATTACCAGGTCAGATAAGACAAATAATCTCTCTATCATCTTCAGTGTTTACCTGAGGGTCTCCTACAAGTTGGCCTTATCCTGGAAAACTTCCAGTGGAAGGTGTCCAGCAATCAGAGAACCGAAACATATACACTGGCTCCTTTCAATACAAAGGAGCAGCCATAGCTACTCTGAGTTTCCTCTGAATGTCTGAGTTCCTTACCCAGTCTCTATTGGTGAGTATAGGTGGTAGTTGTAAGATAGACCTGCATTACTGCTGACACCACAGATCTGCTGCTGATCTCACACTCCATTCTGTCCTCACTAGTGAACAAGTCCCTAAACTACTTGAACTCCTTCACTTGGGGAAGCAACTCACTCCAACCCAAAGGGAGCTGTCCACTGTTTTCCAGAAGAGAACTACGGACTCTCATCTCTGCTGCTTCACACTTGAAAACTGTCCCAGTGTATGCTGAAGGTCACGTCTGATGAAGCCAAAGGAACCACATCTGCACCAAGCAATCAGTAACCCTGCCATTATTTTCCTGAGTCAATGGCAGACAGTTTCAATAAACAATCATCTTGGTGGCTTGGCTAAGCCAAAATAAGCAATTACATCTATGGAAAGTAAAAAAAAAAACAAACAATTTGATTGCATATGGGACACCACCTAAAGGCAGTCAGAAGTCAGAGGCATGGCCTGTAACAAAGATGTTACGACAAGTAAAACTGAGATTTTCAACTGTCATTTCAAAAGCTGTCAGATTTGAGATATGTCTTGTTATATAAAGCTGATCATTGATGGGGTGTGTGAATGCAGCCTAAATGCGTCCAACAGCTACTGTATGAACCACTGGAAAAGAGGACTCTGGCGCAAAATGTGGTTTTCTTGGTGAGAAATCTAGATCTAGACCTGCTCTATGTGAAAAGTGCCTTGAGATTACTTTTGTTGTGATTTGGCACTATATAAATAAAATTGAATTGAACTGAATTGAATTATTTCCTTTCACAGAAAGTTGTTGCTATAAAAACTGTTGACAGTGAGGTCTGTGGTTTAAGAAGGGCAATAGTGATGTCCAGACTGAAATATCTTACTAACTTAATAACTGTAGACATTATTGTCATTGCTTAGAGGATGAATCCTAATGATCTGGTTGATCCCATGTCCATGAAATAATGCTGAAGTAATGACACACAGTCAGCTGAGAAACTTGAAGATTTTGCATTAAGGACATTAAAGGACTGAAAGTCAAACTGCATACCACTGAGCTATTTGGGAAGGCATGTTCCACAGCATTTGTGGACACACAAAACAGACCCAAAGCCCAGGACATTTTGACACACAGGCTGAGAAGGAAACTTTTTATTTTACAGCCTTTGTACTTTCTTTGTTTTCTTATGTAAATTATAAATTAGAGAAGTGGCCCTGGAAATTGGTGATTTAGATTTGGAAGTTCCTGGTCATTCCAGTCATTTGGGATGGGATATGGGATAACCTGGGTAATTTCTAATATTGTTAATATCATGTGTATTTCTAAAACAATAAAAGGTGGTGGTGGTACCTTTGATCAGTCATTCAGAGGGCCGAACCTCTGCCACATACTCAAGTGAAATCCATACAGGATCTAGGTCAGACTTCAGATCTATTTGTATAACACATTTCAGCCAAACACAATGTATCACAAAGTGTATTTCACAATAATCTGACTCTGATGTCCCTTGAACCAGAATGTTTTGATAGTTGAATGGTTTCTATAGCTGAAAATATGCAAGACTAATTAATGACTGAAAAATATACAGAAGCAGAAAAACAGAATAACAATGTTGTGATTTCTGAATCAGCACTGGAGCAAAAACAACTGGGTTTCCACAGTGTCACTGCGTGGACCCCTATCAGACTATATGGAACAAAGTTAGAAAATATGTTTTGGTTAGTTAATTTGTTTGTTTTTCCTAATTTGAGTGAACCGGCCTTGCCTGATACTGTAGATAAAAAAGTTCTGAGGTGTATCTTAATTCAAATGGTGTACTTTACTTCCAAGTCACTACCATGTTATTGTGGATACAAGGAAAGAAGGCTATTCTGTAATTGATGAATAATTTGATCACTCTACCTCATGTTATTTGCTTACTGTCTGGTAAGAATTGTTCTATGGCTCAGCTCTATTCTGCAGTGGACTTTACAGTAACATGTGATCTTTAGTACCACTATAACAAGATGATGAACAGGAGATGGTGAACATAATGATGAATATGGCCACTAAAGAAATCATTTCTATTTATTTTATCAGACAAATTTTTGGGTTGTTTCATCATTCTCGTATTTTAGTCATCACTCAAACATTTTGGGCATATGGGGCAACAATGAGGTTTCTCCAGCTGCACTCAAAAACTTACCTGTACTGTCACACAAAGGTGAAAGTGTTGTTTTTCTTGAGATGTTTTCGAACAGCAGATTTCAGTGCTCAAGGATAAGAACTAACTGATTAATTTTTTTGGTAAATGTGCATTGGTTAGATATTCCCACTTCCATGCTGTTTCCTGGTACAATTTTGACACCACCACCCTTACCACAGTTGCAGTACAGTTCAGTATCTCCCGCTTTTTCTGGAATCGGGTCGTGGTGGCAACAGGCTAAACAGGGCATTCCAGACATCCCTATGCCTGGCAACATTTTCCAGCTCCTCCTGGAGGATTCCAAGGTGTTCCCAGGCCAGAAGAGAGACATAATCTCTCCAACGCGTCCTGGGTCTACCCCGGGGTCTCCTCCCAGTTGGGCGTGCCCGGAAGATCTCCAAAGGGAGTCTCCTAGGAGGCATCCTAACCAGATGCCCAACCCACCTCAACTGGCTCCTTTCGACGTGAAGGAGCTCCTACTCCGACTACTCCGAGCTCCCTCCAGGATGTCCAGGCTGCTCAACATATCTTTAAGGCTCAGCCCAGACACCCTCCGGAGGAAACTAATTTCAGCCACCTGTATCCTCAGTCTCATTCTATCGGTCACTACCTAGATCGCGTGACCATAGGTGAGGAAACGAACATCGACTAGTAAATTGAAAGCTTTGCCTTTCGACTTAGCTCTCTCTTCACCACAACAGCCCGGTACAGTGACCGCATTACTGCTGACACCACACCGACTGTCAATTGACAGTTGCAGTATTTACAGTGTAATTGATGATTACAACAGACTGTCAGTTTAAAGTCTATGTTTGAAACCAACCTAAAATGCTGTCAGAACTGATATTAAGAACAGGTCCTCCAACCTAAACATCCATATGGTCATTTGTTCCTGCCCTCAGGTATGGCCGACAGGAACGTACCAGCAGCAGCATAGTGGAGCTGCTTTGTCATGATAACAATATTAATAATGTGCAATTATCATTGTAGAACAGTCTCAGTTTTGTTTGGTTTAGGAAAAGATGGTGGTTTGGATTAAAATATGTTGTGAAACAGTCATTGATTAAAGAAAACAGTGACTTCTGGATTCAAATGGGAGACAAATAGCAGTGTCCTGTGTGAAAGTCCAGTATTTCGTCAACCCAAGGCTTCCTTACATGAGGCTGTGATGCAGCTGGGCAGGCTGCCAGCTGGACCAGTGAGCTGCTGGTCCAGTCATAGTCTTTGATGGGGCAGAGTCAGTCCACAGGGCATTACAAAACACACCAGACAAAATAATGGGAGTGTCATGAAAATACACTCATGAGCTAAGTATGGACCTTTTCCCTCTGTTACAGTTCTAACATCTGGCTCTACAGTTCTGACAAGTTTGATTTTACATTTCACAACTTTAAGAAATGATATCAAAGTTACCAATATAACTATGGGTCTAAATCTGATCCAGCACCTCTTGGAGATTATGTGATACGGTACGACTGAAGAAAATACTAATCATTCTGCTATTTTCAGACTCTTTACAAATGATCAGCATCAGAGTCACTTCATGTTGATGTCATCAATTATTTTTCTGTTGAGGGAGTGAAGACACTGGACCTTATGGCAGCACTGCCTTGGGTGTTGAGAACCTCAAGGTTTGCCCTCTAATGGACAATCAAGCAACTGCTGTGGGGCCCCACCAACCCGGTCTCCAAGAATTAAGGAAATTACAGTGGATGCTGCTCTTACCATGACCAGTGTACAATCTGATCAGTCAATCAGTCGGCCAATCACTGTTATTTGCTGGGCTGTATCAGACAGACTGTGACATATCCCATCTTGATATCAGTTTAGTTACTAAGTAATATAATTAACAACAAAGGTTAGAATTGAATTCAGTCCTTACCCTGGTGCACTCAGTATGTAACAAGGTCAGTGGTAGCAGGCTCTCATCTCTTTTGACGGACTCTGACACACAGTAGATGTGACAGCAGCAGCCTCAGCAGTGAATTAGTTCTGTATTTAACATGAAGGACTAACTCCTCAAACTTCACACTTTAGACTGTATTAATTATGTTGAAATCAATGTTTCAAATTCAAATCAAACAAGACAAAAGTTTACCCAACACTTAATTTCATTGATTCAGCTGAACTAGACTTTCAAGTTCAAATGAAGATTGAGGCAGTTCAACAAATCAACTCATCGAAATCAACCAAACCAAAAAAGCTCTGCACCACTTGCAATAATTAATCCAGACAACACTTGGTGGTGTAGGAAGATGTATATGTTTATATAAATTGGTAGTGTTTCCACTATACCTGGCTAGCTTTTTACAAATCCCACATTTTGCTGTTGTCTCGTTTTCGGCTTGAAAATACAGCCACACGGCGCTCCTCTTCCTCTCTGCCATTCTTCTGTTGTATTTTCTCTGTGCGTGTGCTGATGAACCTGAGCCGGCAACTTGCTTGTTTGTTTGCTTTGCGCGTCTAAGTCACGTCACGTGACTCATGTGATGGCACAACATCTAAACACAAGAGGGGGGGGGGGGGGAGCAACGTGTGCCTGCTCTGCGCTGACACAGGAGCGGCGAATCCGGCAACCTGGCTGTTTCCTCTTTGCCGAAACTGCAGCATTGCAAACAAGAGCGGAACGTAAAGAATTGACCAATACCGACTTGGTATCGATACTATCGATCCGCCCACCACTAGTAACTGAAGCAACAAACAGGCTTTTTGTAGCTGCTTTGACATATGTTGTTCTTAACCTAGTTAACTTTTTTAAAATCCCATCAGTGAGATGGGGGTCATGTGGTATATTGATTGATGATGAAGTTTATTGACAATTTTCCATGATGAAGATGAGACTTGAGATAATAATTTTTTTTAGCTCTGTAACTCTGAAACTCTTTGAGCTAAAATGTGATTAAAAACTATTCCATAGGCCTGGTTCATGCTGTGCTGTCATTCATTTTAAAGGCTACACTGTTTAATGGTGTAAGGTCTGAGGTTTTACTGATAACATGTATTTCCTTTTTTTTTTTTCCTCCATATAAACATGCTAATCAGAATATGTTTCATATCTGGATAAGATACTTTTAACTTTTTTGACATCTGACCCTCTGAGTTTTGAAAAAGTAGCAGTTTTTTTAGGCAGGAGGTTTTGTGAAATGAAAATGGTCTAAAAGGGATGAAATGGACCAGATGTAATTAAAACATGGACTTTTATCATCAGGACTGAGACAGATTGAATATAGAAATAATTATCTTTTATTTTATTTTTAACAACATATTAAAGATACACTGTTATAGTATTGATGTGATTCTGTGGTAGACTTAGATGAGAAGTAGAGCTCAGAGGTCTATGGTCATTCTGGTGGTTGTCAGTGCTCATATCTCTCACAGGATCACATTTTTTACTGAGGAATCTAAAAATGTTCTTTTCCACTGGATCTTTTTTCTTTCCATGATTTGCCACTGTCAGAGGTTCTGGAAAGTTTGACTTCAGTAGTTTTGGGAGAACATGGTCTTGTTAGTGGTTAATGTCGGTGTGCTCCTTGAGCAAACTTAAAGAAGAGGAAATCACATAAAGACAGCTGGAGTAAATGACTGCTGCCATGGGAGATGAATTACATATTATTGGACCAAATGTATCATATAACCCACACAAAACACCAGGTAGATGGCCACTGTCAACACCCTGATTTAAAATCTGACTAGATGTCATATTGAAACAGTTATCCATTTATCAAAAAGAAAACTCATTGTGAAGAAATTCCTGATGAAAAATTGTGTGTGACTTTACCCTGCAGTCTTCCTCTTTAATGAGAGACTCAGGATGAGTGGTGACATGCTGCACAGTGTGAACACTTGATCACTGAGGTCAAAAAATCAAAGCACTTCCCAGCACTGATCACAGGTCAGCCAGAAAGCTTAAAATACTTAAAGACATATTTCTTTTTTTGATGTAATAGCTATGAGAGAGTACAAAGACAGTGTTATCTGTGTCTGTGTCTGTTTAACTAACACAATTATCTGTTTTCGTACCTTTGATAGAAGACTGTATGAGGCCATGGTTTACACCAGAATGAGCAAATGTTAGATTTTCTTGCCTCATATTCATTGTCAGTGCACTCATTGAGAACATTTAGTGTAGTTGTGGACAGTTAATTAGAGGTTATTAACAACGTTTCATTTCTACCCTATATTTTTGGGAAGCAACTATCACTGTGACTAACACACCTCTTGGCTTATTGGAAGGTGAGATTGTGGAAATTACAAAGATATTAGTTCTTAATTCTGAAAGTATCTGGCTGTTTCAGAAACTGTGGCTACCATGTTTATATTTGACAACAACAGCAATAAGTGGACAGTTAACACGCAGCCATACAACTTACGGCATTAGCATCTGTTAACAGCCTGTCTTTGAAAGTGGGGCAAATGCTAGATGCTCAGTCACTAAGTAATATCAGATACTAAACAGTAATTCTGATCATTCTAAGTTACATCTACATTAATATGTCGTAGCTTTAAAACACATCACTGTTGCCATGGTTATGCCTGGCATCCATATTACTCCAGAGGTTTCTAGCCTGTGAAAGAGGCCCAGATTTAGTTTGAAAACTGCTGAGTTGTGTTGTAGTCTGGACAGGCACAAACAGAGACTTTAATGATGATGCAGACACTCAGCCACAACCAGAACCTCGACCATCAGTAGTGAATGTGTGAATAATGAATTACAAGCATTGCTGACCTTGGTGTCTTTGCTAGCAGCTGTTGTACACCACTGCTGTTTTGCGTAGTTTTTCTGAAATTAAGCAACCAACTGCAGAGCAAACAATCTATATTCTTTTTATACAGTGTGAGCATGCCCAGTGTATGTGAATGTGATATGTGTTCTCAGGTGTGTTGGTATGAACAGGGATAATTTCTGATATGGAGCTAAAATGCTTGTTTGGAGGGAGATCTTTTTAAAACGTTTGTGAAATTACAGGTGGATTTAGATATTGGTGACAGCATAGAAGCTTGAGTGGAGGAATCTGTCTGTATTTCAGTTTTGTTGATGACCACTCATCCATTCACTGTGTGGAAGAATTGCTAAAGACTAGAAGAAGTACAGTATCGCCTGTGAAGTTTTTTTTCGGATGAGCAGCTCTTCAGAAAGCTTCAAAAAGTGCTTTTCTACATGTTACTTGACATGAAGAAAAGGAAGAACCTTTACAGTCACAACAATGCAATGCCCAGACAGTTTACTGCACACATCTGCCAGGACTTTAAGAAAGGTGGAACTCACCTGCAATGGCACCTTGTACACTGTCACCAACAAACTATCAGAGCAGAACAGAAAATTCCAGCAGTAACAAAGATGGCCAATTCTTGCACATTAGTTAATTAATTCAACAAAAATGTTTTCAGTGTTTTAATTTTTTTTATGTGTATGTAAACTGTGGTGGCTGTGGTGGCTATGGTGTTATCACTGTACAACTCTCTGAACAGGCTTTAACTACTTTCCATTATAAATTGTTTGTAGTCCTGCTCTATATTTAAAGCACAGAGAGATTAATATCTATTTTCTCATCTCACTCTCAGAAAAAAAGCGTATTGCCCAAAATGTTGAACTCTTCGTGTACAGAAGTAGCTGAAGTTGTGCCACACTTCAGATCAATCTACAGTGTGAACACTAAGATCTGGATTTATTCTTCTGCCTTACAGGACTACACCACACCAAGGGTAGCTTTGTGCACAGGCTTCCAGATAAAACTGGAGACTAAGCCATAGCTGACGTATGCCTCAAAAATGTATCTATGTAGTCAGGGCTATGGCCTCAATGGATATGGGGACAGCAAGAGCTGTGGCTGCTGGTTTTTTCCCTGATTCCTGTGGAGTTTGCTGAGCATAAGGACAACATTAGTCTCCTTTAAGTTATAACAAAGTGATGACACTGCAGACTTTCTATTCATTGCTACTCTGTAGCTTTTGATCTATACCCTGTAGTTCTTGATTTATAGTTGCCAGCTTAAGCCGGCCCAGCAGAGGTCTTTGTGGGTTTTTAGTTCAACATGTCTAAATAAACCAAGAGAACCCATGTCACTGGCTGAAAATACTGTATCTTCAGGGTAAACTGGTTTGCACCACAGCATTATTATTGATAACAATAATGGACAAAACTGTTACGGCCTCCTCCTCTTGGGTTGTCTGTATGTGTGTGCTTCTCTGCAGAGGCATGATGCCGTGCTGGTCGCTGCTCTCACCTGTTCTCCATCAGCTCTACCCCAGTTCTCCAGTCATCATGTGGTAACGCTCCCAGCCGCTTTGTTTACTGATCAGTAATCAGAGGTTATCCTAGCGTTTTTGATTCTTGCACTAACTGTGCTTTTGTTTCCCCGTGCCTCAGCCCTGCCAGTCCCAGCGGAACTCCTAGTGGTCCCACCTAACTCTCCATCCTGACTTCCCCCCTCGTCACCCAGCCTGATTCCAATCCCCCTCCCTTTCTAAAAAGAAAGTACTAGGATCAGTAAAATATCACTGTTTTTGAGGTTCAGTCCAATGGTAAGCTCAATCATGACACAAATAAGCCCCAAACTGTAAAAAGTCAAAACCATTCTTCAATAAATCTGTGTTAATTTTGTCTCTTGATTAATGATTAAAATGTATAAATAACAAACAATATATTAACACAGTGAATCAATTAAAAAATAAAAAGTTGGCCATAAGTGATGCAACACTTATGATCATTAATCATTTGATTTTTAATCCCTGCCAGATAATGGTATTAGCAGATCAGAAATGCTGATTTGAAATGATGATGATTTGTAACCACATCAAACACAAGGTGGAGGCCACCATGTTGTTCTACACAGGCCAACTATGAATTCTATAGTTTGAAGGGGCAGTTAGATCAGTTTTCATTTCAGATTCAAAAAATAAGTAAATAAATTAAAAATAACAATAATAAATTAAAAACAGAAAACTGACTTTTCTAAAATTGTATTGTTAGAAAATGACCAAAATCAGTGAGACCAAAGTTTTAATTAAACATTGATCTATGTTGATCTATCTATCTACTTGTTGGAGAGAAAAATTGAAAGTATAAAAATTATTAAAACTAGACAAGTAGTCAATTTGAAAATAGCCCAGTATAAGCCTCTAGAGTAGATAAGTTACACCAGCTTTATTCTTCTATTCATGAGAAAGACTGTGTGCGCTCATGGAAATCCAGTACACAGTCACATAGTAAGTCGTCTGATAGCTATATCTGGTACATTTCATATGCTGAATGGGAGCATTAGCATTGGCTTGTCTGTGTTTTGACATGGGGGACCTTATCAGGACATCTGCACTCCTCTTCAACTGAAGCTATTAGTGAAGTCTCAGGAGCAGGACCACACCTCAACCACACCTCTTCCAGCAATCTCATAAATACCAATCTAATCCTCTTTTTCACTCTTGTATTCTAGAATGCCATACATCACCTCAAGCAAACCTTAATTGATTATGCTAGATATACCAGTTAAGCAACACGTCTACTTACCTCATACACTGCATGGAATTTGTCTCTTTATTCTCATCCGACAACAACCTCTTGAAAAGAATCATGACGATCAACTCCAAATTTTCTTTAGCCCACATCATCTCATCCAGCCAACATCCCTGCTTCTGTGTCCGAGGCCCCACTCCGTGAACCAACCCAATCTAGCTCCATCCCTTCCATTGTCCGTATCCCGCCCTGGTTCATCTCTCCTCTACTTTCAAAATTCACCTGGTGAATCATCACCATCTCCCACTCACCTCCCCCCTCAGAGAAGAGGACGAGGCAGCACAAGGACAGTCTACAGTCATCGCCGGAGTTCTACTACTATTCCGAGGATAACTTCAGAAGCCATCACATTCCAACAAGGTCCCCCAATGGTCAGCTCCATATAAAAATGTTCAACTTCATCAGCCTCACTTCAAAAAACTGTAAAAGAGAGGGGCATTCCCTTTCATTGCACTGACAACATGGCAAAAGTTTTCAATAACCTCATGTTAGCCCATCTCTCATCACTCAATACCTTCTCTCTTCTGGGTGACGTCACCTTGCAAACACCTGTTACATGTTGTGACGTCAGTAGCCCCCTTAAAGAGACAGTATAACTGCACCCCCAAGCTGAGCTTTTTTAAAAAAGTATTCAAGTATGCTATTAGTATAGTCCTTTTAAAATAAAAAGTGAGAAAAGAAAATTGAATTTTCGGTCAGATCTAACACAACCACTGTCACAAACTGACTCTGACTAGGCACCAGGACCCTCCATCTCCCAGAACCTCCCGCTCTCAGTCATTTACTTCATGGAACTGGGATGTACCCTGGCTCCAATCCCCACAGACCACAGTAATTGGTGTTCCTGGCACTGGGATGCCAGGACACTTTGTTACCTAATGTTTCCAACTACAGCAGCTCTCAGTAGCTGGAGCTTCTGGCACCGGATTGCCAGCACCAACTGCCACCTTGTTCCTCCAACCGCAGCAGCTCACAGTAGCCGGAGCTCATGGCACTGTGTCGCCAGCACCATTCGCCACCTCATTACTCTAACAGGAGGCAGCTCACAGTAACTGGAGCCACTGGGACACCAGTGCAGAACTCCACTGCTGCACCTTTGCTGCTTCTGCAGCCCTTACCTGCTCTTTGTGTGGAGGTCCATCTCACCCAGCCTCTTCATGCTCCATTCTTGTCTGCACAGAGACGCAACAGCTTGTCTCTTGGCTCCCATCTCTCTAGATGACTCAAGATGGACTGAACTTAGTCTTTGGCTCAGTCTTCTTGCCAACTGGACCGGGATCTCCTTCATCTACAACAACCAACTAACTAATCCTCACGACATTCACTTGTACAATGACACTGCTCCTTCTGCCAGTTTTGGGGGTTTCCATTAGGGAGATTATTCAAAGAAGAACAGCCCTCTGCGAAATCCCATTGTAGCCACCACCACCATTCTGTGGGGCCATGAATGATCCTGTAAATCCAATCTCATATACTCAGACAACCTTCCAGTAGTAGACATAGTCAACATAGGAAACCTTGACTCTCCATCCATAATGCCCCTAATGTGCTACCTAACTTTACACACACCACTTTATATATTGAAAAAACTAACGGATAAGTGTTAGATGAATCTGAATACAAATAGCCCATTTGAAGCAAAAACAAAGTCAGTAAAAAGAGCTCAATGACGCAGTATCACATTTCTCAACGTAAAAACCAGAATAAAATAAAAGCTGTATTTTCCCCCTGAGCATGGTAAAGTAAAGAAACACAACTGAGCACTTTGTACCCCACAGACAGGGTGTTGCAGCCAGTAAAAATGGATCTGGGCACCAGGTTCTGCTCTGTTACATTAAGAGTGACATTTTCCCTTGTAATCTGAACAATCTTCATTTATCAGCAAGTGTTTAGTGAGTCAACACTGAATGCACTGAGCCATTAAATCACTTGGGTGTTGTCTTTGTTGTGTGACATGCATTTGCAACAGCTAAAAATTCAAACATTTCTTCTCTTTGGATGAAAGATTAGTACTCTATGTAATGTTTGTTTAGTTCCAAAGGAGGACAATTGGAAATATAAATAGTTAATAGGAAAGTTTTACCACCAGCAGCTTGCTTTAGTTGGAAAAATACGGAGTGATATTAGGTCATTTTTACATTACAGTACAAGAGCTATTTTTGTATGACCATGAAAACTCTTACTGCCTGGCCACACAAAGAGAAAGTGGCTAATGCGAAAAACACCAGTCCTATTCTCTTGTTTCCTCAGAATAACCAACACAAATAATTATGCATGCCTTTTATTTTCTCCATGCTCAGGCATAAGTAAATGTGTTTTAATTGTGATCCTCTTAGATGTAGATTATTTGGTTGTGATTTTTAGCTGCCAGAGCAGTACCTGGACTGGTGATCTGTCCAGGGTGTACCCTACCTCTTGCCCAATGTCAACTGGGATAGGCTTCAGCCCCTCTGTGACCCTAACAGATAAGTGGTATAGATAGTGGATGGACGGATAGAGCAGTACTTGTCTTTGTTAATGCTGCAGTTAGTTTCCAACTGATGGTACAGAAAGTGCTGTTGTTTCTTTAAATTCAGTGAGCAGCAGTTCTGTGGAGGGAAGAACCTTGTTGATGAGAGAGGTCAGAGGTCATAGTCAGACCGGTTCAGCTGACAGAAAGGCTAAATAACTCAGATAACCTGGCTTTACAGGTGGTGAGCAGAATGAACAGCACCTCCAATCTCCAATCGATCCAGGTTCCACTCCTGTCAGCCAAGAACTGAAATCTGAGGCTGCAGTGGACACCTGCTCACCAAAATTGGACTGTTGAAAACTGGAAATATGTAGCCTGGTCTGATGGATCTCTGCTGAGGCAGCAGATGGTAAGAAACTGAATCCATGAAGCTAGCCTGCCTCATGTCAACAGTCTGGGCTCGTGGTGGTGGTGTAATGGTGTGGGGAATATTTTCCTGACTCACTTTGGGCCCTTAATAGCATATCAGTCATGGTTAGAATGCCACAGCCTATCTGAGTATTGTTGCTGACCATTTTCATCCCTTTATGCCCACAGTTTACCATATTCTAATGGCTATTTCCAGCAGGATAATGCCTTCGTGTCACAAAGCAGAAGTTGTCTCAAACTGGTTTCATGAACATAACAGTGAGTTCAGTGTACTTCAGTGACCTCTCCAGTTCCTAATAAAGAGTGTATACAGCTACAAACTGTGTAAAGAATTGTTATTAGGGTCCAAGCAGTAGCGTGCAAAGGCCCTATTGTAATCGTAGGAATTATTATTATTTCTGTGACACTAAAATTGCATTTTTGAGGGCCTAAACATGCTCAGAAATTCACAAAACTTTGCATACACATCAGACCTGACGAAAATTGACATCTGATAGGAGTCTCATTCATTGGCATTGTAAAATGGCTCTATAGCACCCCCTTGGTCATGCTCAAAAGCCCCTTGCCATTGGGCTTAGTTTGTCCGAGGTGAATGAAATTTGGAAGCATGATGTAACATACCGAGATGCACCAAAAGTTTCTTGACATCACCTCAAACCTACAGGAAGTGGCCATTTTGATTTTATCGCACAAATTAACCAGGAAGTTGATGTAACTCAGGCATACTTTGTCTGATCTGCCCCAGATTTCACAGGTTTGACAACATACCCGTCCTGAACACATCTACATGCCAATATTCAGGTATAGTCATAGCGCCACCTATTGGCAACAGGAAATTATGTGTTTCATCCAAGTGGGTTGATCTGATTCACCTCAAATGTGGTCAAACAAGCATTAAGATCACAATTGTGCTGAATTGTGAAGACTGTGAATCTTCATGGGATGCCCTTGCTGTGTTGCCATGGCGAATTTCGATGTTCCACCGCTGTGGGTCCCCTGACAGGTGTGGGGTGCAAGGACCTGTGTTCAACGCTGCTTGCAGCTTTAAGTATTATTATTATTATTATTATCATCATGCTATGTTCTCCTTCCTGTGTTCTAGAGTGTATGTTTATTCTCACAGAGCACTTTATTAACAGCTATCAAAAAGCTGAGATGCTGAGCAGTAGAAGTAGAGACCCTTTTGTATTGATTTTATATTAGGAGGAAATCACAAAGAATCATGTGTCAACTTTTTGTAAAATTGTGTTTTAAGAGAATTAAGTTAAAAATGTTTTTTTCATGCCTAAAGAAGAATAAAAACACTTAAAAATTCTGACTGAGGATTTCATAATTCATGCATGAAAGAGTTGAGAACACCATGCTAAATAATGTCTTTAACT
This sequence comes from Lates calcarifer, assembly GCF_001640805.2. Taxonomy (NCBI): domain Eukaryota; kingdom Metazoa; phylum Chordata; class Actinopteri; family Centropomidae; genus Lates; species Lates calcarifer. The sequence goes on from NC_066851.1 coordinate 54,553, forward strand.
TGTTTCCCACCTTGAATAATCTCCTTCTCCATGTTTGTGCACTGTTGAATCTTGGAACATTTTCCAAGACCAGATTCAAGCAGGTGTTCTCTGAATGCTGTAGTTGTAACTATGCTTCATTGAATCATCTTGATAGTGTAAATACACAGACATATTCAAAGTTAGACTTAGTGTATGTACCACTGGGACAGAGCATACTGTATAAGACAGACATACCATATGGTGGTTTCAAACTGTAAGTGATCATTAACTTTTATAAAATAGCAGCAGTAGGTCCTTGATGCACAGTTATTGACTGTTGCATGAAAGGAACTGCCCTCCCACCTGTCACCACTGGCACTAGCTCACATTTTTGGAGCCTTAGGCACACTGAAACAATCTACAAATCATGTCATTTACATCAAAAACTAGTTTAACAGCAATAAATTTGTATTTATGGACTAAATACGTGTGTAAGACATAACAATACATTTGCCACGATACTGGGGAGAGCTACAAGGATCAGACCCTGATGCAATGTTAAACTGGGGATAAATTTATGAGCTTTATAAATATCACTTGATGAACCAGAACACTGGGCATTTTCCCATTTCACGCAGTGAGAATTCTCTTGATCTTTACTGTAACACACTTTATTACATGGCCCATTGCAGAAAACTCAAATGGTACCATGGGGATAACTAAATGACTCAGAGTTATTTCAGAGGTTAGGTTAAAAAAAAAAACAAAAAAACAAGGCTGTTCTGTATTTTGATAATATGTATCAAAACTCATCTTGGACATTCCATCTGTAATTTCCTCTCCTCATCTTGCTCACAGCTTTCCCATGTCCCGAGTCTGCTTAAATAAGCCATTACCTTCAGTTCCAGTATTTATCTTTCCTTTACATTGAATACGATTAATTTCAATAATTACACAGCAAAGATGATGTCTGGGTCTTTACCAGAGTCTGGAATCACCTCAATTACAAAATGATTTGAGGGACCTATTTTGAGATTTTTTTTAAAACTTTGAACTCCACTTTAAGGGAAAAGAAGCTTAGTTTTTAATTTTTCTCATCAGCAAGTCTTACTGTTGAAATGACAAAATAGCTTGTTTCGGACTGAGATAAATGGTACTCAATGATGAATTCATACTACATATCAAGCTACATGGCATGAAAAATTAGCATAACTGTGTTTTTTTCCAAACCAGGAGTTATTATATAGATATATCTGTACATAAAGACACACTGTTTACTATATCTGCATGTGTGGCTGCTGGATGAGAGATGCTGCATGATGATCACCGGACCCTGGCAGCTGAGAATCCACTCGGTAAAAAAATCTGGGACAGCCATTGCTACTAAGATCATTCTTCTTTCTTCCTCCAGACCCTCCCTAGATTATCAGATGGTGTTCGGACATGCGTCTAGTTTGAATGTCTAATACCTTTCATTTTTTCAGTGTGTTTTGACAGTGAATTGAATGGAGCTGTTGGATTGTTCTGACTTTTCAGTGAACAGTAGTCATGGTCAAATTCGAGGCTCAAGTGAAGTTCTTCTAATTCGTTATGGAGTGTAACCAATAAGTCAGCTGACCTTGATTTCTGTTGTCTGAAGATGTCTTGTGTCTGTGTTGGATGACTCTTGCTGGGGGGGTATGCTGCATTGGCTGTAGTGGTTATTGTTGAACACTTCCTGCTCTGCTGGCTCCTCCAGTATATTTAGATTGTGTTCTGATTGTCACCTATGGATTGAGATGTGGATTGTTGCATTGTATAAAACATGTCCAAAAAAGTCAAAAAGTTGTTCATTTGTTTGGTGACTGGGTGCCGTAATGATGAATCTCACCTCCTTGAGTCATATCTCATGATATTGTCTCCTCATCACAGTTTCTGTGTATTCCTCCAGACTAATGCAGTCTCCAAAAGAAATGGACTCCATCTCTGAAATTGTTCCAAGCAGTCCTGCAGAGCTGAGACAGCACCCTATGGCGAGACCTTAATCTGTTTCTCTGCATCACATGATCAGAAACTCCATCAGTGGAGAACAGTGTTTGGACGCAATCACAGAATTTATGCACCATTCCTCGCTGATATGTCCCCATCATCTAGTACTGTGGGTGTTACTGTTTCAATGAAAACAAAGATACAGCAGCTCGCCATTATTTAATGTGATTCTCACATGACAGTTTTTATCATTAGACCTGAACAAATATAGCCACTGCCAATATAAAGTCAGCTACAAAAAACTGGGGTGTCATCCTGGACTGTGACTTGAGCCGAGACCAACACATAAAGAAGGCAGTCCAGTCAGTTAATCAACTGAGGAATATTTCTGAAATTGGATCAGTTTTGTCTCTCGGTAACACACAGAAAATGATTGAATGAATGATACTGTAATACCTTGTTTGAACAGTTGAGCTATGGGGCAGCTCTAGATTGTTCAAAACTCAGCAGCTAGAGTTTCCCCATCACAGCAATCTTGGCTTCACTGCATTGGCTTCCAGTCACTTTCAGTCAATCCACTTTAAAAAGCTTTTAATTACATAAAAAACCCTGAATGATTTGGTGCCAGTGTATATAACTGAGCTCCTTACACCCCACTGGCTGAAAAGGGGTGTCTGCTAGTCTGGGTCTGCTAACTCTTGCAGAGTCCAGGTTAAAAACAAAGAATGATGGAGCCTTTGCAGTTCTGACTCCTTGGCTCTGGAACAGCCTTCCACTGAGCATCAGGTCAGCTGACTCTGTTACTGCTTTTAAATCTCATCTGAAAACAGAATTTTATAGAATGGCTTTTCCTATCAGCTGAAGGATTTTTAAAATCTTTTATTTCTTTCATTGCACTGGGTTGTTGGTCAAAGCCATGTTAACATTACATTATACATTAGCCAACAGGATAGATGGGAGCAGGTCTAAATGGGTTAGTCTGTATATGTAGAGCAGAGTGTACCAGCTGGGCAAAGGATAGTACTGCGCCAGTCTTAGCTACGTCCAACTTTGTGATTTGAATTTACAATGGTTGTAGCTGGTGATTACTGTTGCCAAGCAACAATCTTATATCCAAAGCACACTTTAACCTCTCCCTTCAAAGAGGCTATGGAAGATATGATAAATGCAAACCAAAAGAAAATTGGAGAGCAGAGATCATCACTGATCACAGCTGTCAGTGTGAGTGGTAGGTCATTAATAGAGCAACATTACTTTAACAAAGTACTTTATTCCTACGGTTTTAGGTTAGGCCTTCATTGTTACAATTGAATGCTAGTGCTAATAATTAACATATACACATCCCACAAGCAGGAGGAATCTCAAAATTGGTCTACACCCACACCCCAAAAACCAAAGGAGACCTGAGAAAACATGAGAAGGTGGAGCTTGAAAAGAAAAAAATCATTCTGGAAATGAATGAGTGTCAGACAGTAATACAGATAGACAATCTTCACCATTCATGAAAACATAGTTCTCCAAGTTTGTCCACCATGAAATGTAAATATGAAATATGCCAAATTCAGATCAAAATAGGTAATACAATAATAATAATAATAATAATAATAATAATAATAATAATAATAATTGTTGTTTATATTTATATAATTCAGAGCTGAATTGTTCTGAACTGTACATTCTTGAAATTTGAGATTGTTGATTATTGTTGTTTTGTTGTGTATGTTTATACATTTGTTGTTTTAAAAAAGTTTATAAAAACATGTGATGTGCTAATTAAAAGATCCAATACACATTTACTAAATTCAAACGAAATTCAGACGTGAGAATGAATATAAGCTATTTGAAACAGCAATGTTAGATTCTAAGTGTTTGCTCTATGGATATTTTACTGACAGTGGTCAGTCATTCTTCTACAACATGTTATATGGACCTGTAAGTTTATGATTGTGGACAAGTTGTGCTTGGGGTTCATCTCCTCCATCATCACTTCTTCCCTCCTTGGGAGCTGGATTCTCTTTTGAGTAGAGATGTTGTGCAGCACCGTAGTGACAGTAGTGACGACACAGGCATGTTCAGGATGCATTCCCATTTCATTGTGGAGACAGTGAAACCTAAAAAACAAGTACCAAAAATAGGCCAGTCCATACCTTTTCAAATATAGGCCTAGTATCATTTAGTTTACTTACACCCACCCGCTTCAATAAGTAATCGGGTGCTCATTAAGGCAGTTCAGTGGGCCATGTCACAATGACTGAACCCACATAAAATACTGGAACATATGATTCACTTTAGTAAGTTATTGACATCATGCAATAGCTGATTCACTCATACTAGTTGAATTGTGATGTACATATACAATCTGTGATAAATCAAATACCCAGGACCATACACACAGTGCACCAGGGTCTTTTGGGGGCCCTGACACACCAGGCCCATTGCCTGCTTATAATTCAGACTTGCATGAATTTTGTCTCACAGTGGCTCTAAAGAAATGCTCATTGGTTGTCCAAAATGGACTGTTGTCAACAAATGTAATTGTTATCTGTAAACTAGACACAGAAAAACTGGTCCAACTGTATCACTAGGGAAAAGGTCAACAGGTGTCATCAAAAAAAATGATCCTCTTATACATTGTGCTTACATCTGGAGTGAAATGTGCCATGAAATGTTTTGCTTTGCTTTGTCGTGCTCTTGTGACCATGAGAAGAAGATTTAATTACAGTTTGGCTTATTTCCATCCCCTGACTGTGGAGCTAAAAGCTTCTGAGGATCTGACCGTACCATCCCTGCTGATCCCTGGGCACCAGTTACACTGCTGACTTGCTGAGGCCTTGGCAACCACTGCCTAGTTTTAATGGTAGCCCACATAGTGCCAGTGCAGGCTGTTTTATCATTACCTGTTCAATCAATTCAAGTGTTGGCCACAGTCCCCAGTAGGGGCAGTTGTTACTATGAGCTCTGTGTAGCTCTGCATGTCAAAGGGTGAAGAGGTCATCAGCCACGTTGAAGTGATTTTCATCAAGACCTGCTTTCACCTTCCTGGTCTGCTCCAATCCTGCTCTATAATTGTTGGGGGGTGGGGGGGCGGTTACTTTTCCTTCCCTTTTCTTCCCTGAAGGAAGCCTGGGGGGGAACAGCTGGTCCCTGTCGGCTCTGTATCTGTCAATTCACTGTGTGTCCATCCTGCCACCCCCAACTCACCCTGCTGGTTGGAAACCATAAATGTGTCACTGGCCCAGAGCAACGTCTACTGTGTGAAGCACCGCCTTGCCCGCTTCATGCCCTCTGCCAGCCCTCCCTAAATCATTCAGTTAGGACAGTAGCAGTGAATGACATTTCCACCAGGCCCAGAGGACACAGAGGTAAAGCCAAGGCCAAGGGGGAAAGTCATTCCCCTCAATGTTCAGAGAGCTTATGCAGTACATATCCCTTACAATAAACATTTAGCACTTACCATCATGTAATATAGTTTCAGTCACAAAGGGACAGCTTAGGCAGTGTATGTGGACAATGTGTGGAATATATTTTAACATACGCACATCAACGGTTTGCATGTAGTGTTCAGGAATTCCAATCTTTTCTACTGGTGTTTTTTCTAGAATGATACAAACTGTGTTGTCTCTAGTGCAATATGCTGTCCTCCAAAGCCTTCTCTTACTTACTCATCTTTTATACATCTCCAAACTAACAATGAAACAATGAAAGCATTATACATTTACAAAGTGTTAAAATCTCACTTGAGTACTGTGTGAAGAATTGTTTTCAGGTGGATACTGACTAAACCAAGCTTTCCCCTCAGGGCTCACCATTCAGTAGTGTAGCATCAACACAATTTTCACAGTAAACTGAGTAAAAACAGTTCTTAATTTTCATGATATATGAGCTTTGTGTAGTTGCAGTTTAACATTTTGGGAGGACAATAAATTTGTTTTACTTCCATTCCAAACTGGATGTTAGTGTGTCCTGCAATCTTGAGGCCTGAAAGGTACTCAAGACCCAATAATCAACCCAAAGCACTCAATACATTTAGAGGTCTGGACCTTGAACTACTGAGGAAAATGCCACTCAAATCCACAGACACTAGTGTTCATCCAGACACTACAGAGAGGCAGAGGTTGGTCTTAATAACACCATTAAAGTTTCCTTCATTTTGTTTGAAGTACTTTAATGTAGCTTAGTAGGATGGAAACGATTTTGTGCTTTTGCCTCACAGGAGAATAAAATGAGTTGTATTGGTTGTAGGAATGTTGTTGTTCCACCTCCACTTGGCAGCGGTGGAGGTGGGGTGAGGGACAGGATTTGAACTTGTTTCATTCATTATACTGAGGTCTACTGAGGTCTTCTTTGCTTGTGTACAACTGAGAGCAACACCATACATATCTTCCAGGAGAGAACTGACACCACTGTCCACAAATGTACAGTGGTGTCAGTTAATAACATCTCTTAACACATGTTTGATACTTTATGTAAAGTACTTTGTTTCAAACTTTGTGAGACTTACAGGAGTATGCCTCAGAACAACACCCATAGGCCCATATGTACACTTCATTAAAGCAATGCTGGTTGCCTTAACTGTTCCTCCTGTTCCAATATATGCATATATTAATAATAAGAGGCGTTACCAGTATGACTCTTTATATTGCTCTTTCGATTCAGGTCAGCAAATAAACACTATTTGGAATTATGGGAGACTTTTAATTGTCTAACTCAGACTGTCAAAGTCTAATTATTAGTTTCAGCTGAATGTTAGAACAGCAATTAGAGATACTGTCACTCACATTAATGTCTGAATGTGATCTCTCTGCAGCTACTACGGATAGAATAATTACAGCAACCAATAGAAGTTTTTAATGTACATATGAGTGTTGTTTTAAGACACACCATTATCTGTAAATAATCATGATAGGTACTGAGCGGCCAAATTTTAAAGGGATGACCCTGTGGTGTGTACCCTCATTTATCCCGGAAAAAACAAAGTGAACAAACACAGACTGTGGTTTAGGGTAAAACAATCTGGTGGTATTCAATGGACCACAAAAAATACATTATCAACCCCTTACCATAGCTGTGCACAAGAACATGACCACAGTACCACACCATTGAGAAATGACACATTTGTCCTGCCAGTGTCTGGTAGCAGTGCTCTTTGTTCCCTCCTGTCTCCATACTCCTGCCAGCAGCCTGAGGACAGCAGGCCAGTGAGCAGAGGTACAGTACCCTTTGCCACAAACTCCACAAGCCTTATGTCACGTACACCATCCCTTGCCATCTCAAGCTGCCCAGCTGTGTATGCGTGTGTGTGTGGCTACTCAGGGAGTTGATGACAGACTGATGAGTTCCTGACTCTAAGAGAAACGGTGAGCAACAGGCCGACCATCCGCTCAGCTCTCCTCCTTCCCCTGGACCAGGAGCCTTTTTCCTGCATGACACACTAAAAATGCCAACACACATAATCCCCCACCCCTGCCGCACACACACACACACACACACACACACACACACACACACACACACAATGTGTTCACTTTTCTGCTTTATTTAAAGGTCCTACATTATAGAAAGTGAGATTTCCATGTCTTTCATTATTATATATATATATACACGTGTGTGTGTGTGTGTGTGTGTGTGTATACTCAGCAGTGAGTTTTAGCAAGCTGCAGAAAAGAAAATCAGTATTGCACTAGTGAAATCTGTAACCATCAATGAAGCCCCTCTGATACTAGACTAAAAACCCACTAACATCTGGCTTACATTCATTTCCTAATCAAATGACTCTGCAACTATTGATTGGCTCCAGCTCAAATCGGCAGTGAAGGAAACATGACACATAGGAGTCCATTTTCACTGGGATGGCAGAAGTAACAAATATGATTGGCTGAACAGGATGAATGTCAGTTGGGTTTTCATTCAGTCCAACTGATCATCACAGCAACACTGTTTCAAACAAAATACCAATCAATTTCATCAATCATTGGACAGTGTATCACTATCTTGCTCAGTTCACATACATTTAATCACTTCTATTATTAATTCATCAGCATTTTCATCACCTCCATTTTTTCTGTTTTTGTTCTAGTCTTACAGCCTCAAGTGATAAATAGATTTAGTGTTGGTAAATGATAAATGTAAGACTGTTTTCGTCAGATCACCACTGTTTTACTTAAATCAGCCTTGAATTAATCAAGTCACTTCATAATTTATCGCTCCATTTTTCATTTCTCATCCACTTCACATGCATTTTCATCAGTTCCATCCATCTTTATCTGTTTTATCATTTTTATCATTATGGACTGCTATGAAATTTCATGGTGCATAGGGAATCCTGCTGACTTTGGTGAACCCCTTACTTTTCTTTTAGCACCACCATTAGGTTGACTTCCTTAATAAAATATCTCAGCAATTATTGGATGGTTTGATGTGAAGTTGTAAAGTCACCATCTCCAGAGGATGAACTGTAATGGCTTTTTATCCGAGCAGAGTTTCATTTTGTCCAACATTTTGGTATGTGACCAAATGCCTGAAAAGTTAACAACATTTCAATCACCTTCAGCTGGAATCAGTGCTCATTAAATGTTTGTCTGCTTAAACTCTAAACCAACACAGTGAACATGGTAAACATTTTACCTGCTAAATTTAAGCATTACCATTTTAAACATGTTAGTATGCTGAGGTGAGTGCAGCCTACATAGCCATGATTATGGATAGCCATGATAATGGCTATGTAGGCTGCACATGGCATTGCTGTTTTATTGATATGAACAACATGTTTGCCAAAATAATGGAGTTTAATTTAATGTCAAAGTTTGCACAAACCACAATAAGCACTGGTTTATATCAGTCTAATTAAACTAGACTGAATAAGTAGTGAGTAGGCAACTAGGTCTGTCACCTCGTCACTATCACTGTCATGTTCATGATGAAAACAGAATGTGGTGACCACCACCACTGACCACTACCACTGACCACCTGACCAAAGGTCTTACCTCATACAGCGACATTTCCCTCAAACAAACTCAGACACTCAGTCAACCAGTTACAGTAAAATATTTTATTTAGAAATGATTATTATTCATTTTGAAAATAAGTTTAAGAAATCCAGTGATATATGTAAATAATCAATAATCAGGTTAAAGTGCAAAAATACATTTTTGATATAATGCATCTGTACAAAAATATCATTGGAATGTGATATTGAAAAGATGAAAATGTGTCTATGCTAATATGGCTTTGATCATTCTCAGTTTTAAAAAAAATTAAATATGTGTAAGAGTTGTGTCCCTTTTCTGAAGTCTTTGGATTACAAGCTTCTGAGCAGCCACAGGGGTTTTTAAGGTCCATTTCACATTACACACATTTGTTGGGTTCTCTGCCAAGTCAGGCTTTGATAACTAAGCATAGACTCCTCCACTAAGGCTTATTTCTGTATTATTTCTTTGAGAACACTCCATCCTTAAGGAGTGTTGGCATAGAAACAGAGGGCTGTCTTTCTATAGCTGAAATAAAAAAAAGTTTTTGGTTGTTCTTTGGCCTTATTTTTCCAGTGTCCCTGTCCCTTTCCTGCTGGGAGAGTGAATCACTTGATCTTGGCTGGCTTCAACTCCTTGACCTGCATGTGTAATGTCTTGTGGACAGCCAGAGTCCTGGACTGACAGAAGCCCTTCCCACACTCCTGACATTTGAAGGGCTTTTCTTTGGAATGAATGTACCTGCAGGAGGAACAGAGCAGAGCAGTTTGTATTTAACTAACACTCAGATTTCAGAACATCATCACTTGTGACTGAAATAATTTGTTTGTTGTTTCATTTGGGGGACATGTTGGAAGGGTCATGAAGCCTGACACATGTTTGCCTTTTCAACACAACTGTTTTGATGCTACTGTGTGGTTAAGTTCAGGAACAAACACCAGTTTGGAGAATTTGCAGGGTGTACGGCTTCATAGAGGCGCCCCTCTTGCAGTGAGAGAGTCAGTGCACTCTAAGCCTTGTCTAGAAAAAAACAAATTTTACAAAATCTTCCATTCTTTACCCCGTCACTGTGCTCTGTGCAGTCACCAGCTATAGAACAAGTTTCAGTTGTGTGTGTGTGTGTGATCAGGTAATGTCATGCTAATTAAACACTAATATCACTAGTAACAAATATTTTAACTTGGACCACCAAACACTGAGATGACCGGTCAATGATTACCCTTACACTCCCTCTGGCAGCCCCACTACACAGTACACAGCTGACTGAATTCTATGGAAAACCCAAAAGAAACAAACTCCTACATGTAAAATATGTATCTCTTCACTAACCCTGTCACACCCTGAAAACATTACATATCAATTCATAGCATTTCCGCAGAGAGAATCCTCCAGTGTAAACAGATTTTCTGTCTGCATGCTGCTAATCAAATGAATAATGATAATTTTGTATTGACTTTAGTAGAATAGTTGTATTTTTGTTCTATTAACATTAACAACTAAACTGTTTACACAGGTGGTGCTTCAGCAGCATCTTTTCATTCATCTGTCACTGCTACTCAAACACCACAGGCTGAAGATTCGTCTGTTCTACACATGTGGCTACAGTGAATGTGTGTTGGGCAGACCAATACCGTCAAAGTGTTACTTACAACAGGATGCAGTATGTTGAGTCTAGTTTGGTCTGCTTCAAACAGATTTCATTAGTTCTGGAAATTCAGTTAAAATGTAAATTTATAAGGAAGCTGGTACAGGGTTCTCACCTGTGGTCCCGGAGGTGGTCTTGTCTTCTGAAGGCCTTGTGGCAGATATCACAGGTGTATGGCCTCTCATCCGTGTGCGTCCTCTCATGGATCAAAAGGTTGTAGGATTTGGTAAAATGGCGGCCACAGAACTTGCAGACAAACTCTTTCTTGGTCTTAGAGGGCAGTCGGCCTCGGCTAGACTTGCGTTCCGGTGAGGAGAGTTTGGTCACATCAAGGAGGCATCCCAGGCCAGCTGAGGTCGAGTGGTGAGAGGAAGATTGTGCTCCAGCAGCAGCGCCTGTCACACTCAGGTCCTCTGCCTTCAGATGATCATCTTGGGTGGCTGCTGCTGCCAGGTTGGCAAAATCAAAGCGGGGTTTGTTCTTAGAGCTCTGCAGCAGCCCTGCTGAGCCCTGCTTAGGCTGCAAGAGATGAGGGAATATGGGGATGGAAGCCATGGAGGAGAACTGGGCGGGCAGCTTGGAGATGGTGCAGCGGGGCAGAGCCAAGGGCGGGTAGCCCAGAGTCCACTGATGGAGATGAATGGCGTGTAGGGCACTGAAGCTGTAGATGCTTTGAAAATGATCTGCTGGCAACTGGAGGCCTGTGGAGCTCTGCAGGAAGGAGTAGTTGGCCAACTGGAGGGATGGATGAAGAGGTACAGGTGCTGGCAGAGTCTTGCTGCCCATGGTTGCTACACAAAACCCAGGAAGAGCTTCTGGTAGAGACAAAAAACATCAGCAGATGAAATCATGCAAATTCTGTGCCAAGTCACATTGATTTATTTCTCTAATGATAATATGATCTGACTTTTACTAACTCACTTGGGTCACTGGGTGTGGAGCTCATTTATCATTAAACTGTGTCACTGTAAAGTGATCAGATTTTAACTGCATTAAAATACACACACTCACAGGTGTGTGAACATTAGCGTTTCCACCACTAGAGGCAGCTCTGAGTGAATAAAGAATTTTGCTGAACTCATCACTGAAAAGTAAACAGCTGTTAATGCTAAAAAAGGAAATCACATTCTTTGTAAAAGACACCACAGCTCAGTTATTGAATTATAATTGTTGAGAGTGATAGATTTTCAGCTCATCACTGGATGACATCCACCCACCAGAGAGAGCTGGGGACAGTAGCTGAGATGTGGCTGCTGCTTCCTGGTTTACTTGGACAGAAAACTTTCATGTTGAGGCTCTGACTGCTACATCACTGAATTTATAAGCTCAGATATTTTTAACCCCCTGAGGAAATCCATGTCTGATATGTAGATTACTGGGGTACCCACTCCCCACCCCCATCTATACAGAACCCCAGTGCCTTCCCTCTGCCCATACAAGAACACTCACATATCTGTCAGAAGCTAATACACATCCAGTCTGATTTGCTGATAAAGCCGTTGAAGGGCTCCTCATTGTCAGCTTATTTAGGCTGTGCATGTGAAAGTCCCTTGCTGTTTGATCCACACTACAGAGAGCTTTAAAAGTTACAGGTTGTGGTTACTCTGGTAACATCATGGTCATGGTTACAAAGCTGTAGGTCTGTGATACCATTCCCTGCAGGTAAGTCAGACACACAATATCACCTCTTCAACAAGTCAAATAATACTGTTTTGACTTGAAAACGGTATCCTTGTAATTACTCTGTCCGTTCAGCAGGTTTGTCTGATTATTCATTTGGTATGAGAAGTGTTCAAAAGTATGGTCCAGTTTTTATAGAACCAGTTTTAGAGCAGAGGTTCTGAATAGAGATGTCAATCAATGATCAAATCTTCACTGCTGACAGTCCTCACCAGTGTGCTAAGACACTAAGAGACACGTCAGTTAATGTGTCAGCAAAGGTGTACACAAAACAGTAACACACACACAGATAGATGAGTCAGACAAAGGAAAAGCAGTATGTGTGTGTGTGTGTGTGTGTGTGTGTAGGGATTGAGAGTGGGGGTGGGGGGTTGTTCCTTTTCCCAGAAACACAACATGCCTGGGGCTGTTGAGGACAGAGGAAAAGAATGACAGTGTTCAGACAGAGAAATACCTGTGTGCTGTTAAATCAGGTTTGATAAGTCAGGATAACAATAGACAATAATGTATCTTTGTCTGAGGCAGACACTGATGGACAGGAGCCACAGCAGCTCCAAGTCCCTGTTCTCAGTCTGAATACAGGCCACCCCCTCTCCTCAGCTGACCACACCTCTTTAATGACTCACAACTGCTGCTCTTTTACTCCGCTGCTCCACACTTCACCACAGGTTTAAGTTAAATTTCAGAGGAAAACAGATTCTAATTTTGTATCAAATATCTGATGACTGTAATCACTACCACAGTGCTTTACATTTTCTTCCTCTACATTTCAGAGCATAGTTTCTACTTCCATAAATTTAAATGTCAGAATCAACAAATATAATGCACCAACATAAGATAAGAAACTCCCCAACAGTTTATTAAGTTACAATCGGTACTATCTCCACCAACATCAAGACGCTGCTTACTGCTCAATATTTAATGTAAACATCATGTAAATATTAACTATGTGTATAGTGTCCATTTTTGACAGGGTATATTTTTTTATATTCTGATAATAGGGTTGTATTATTATTTTTATCATTATGTTATTTTATTCTGCTTTCTTTAATTTGTACAAATGGAGCACTGCAATGCAACAATTTCCTGTCAGGGACAAATAAAGGATTCTGATTACTAGATGCATCAGTAAGCGTAATCTAATAACATAATATCTGATAGTACTACAGTACTTTACCTTTTGATACTTGAGGTACATTTTGTTTTACTTTGGTAAATTTGAAATAGTTGTAGTATTTTTACATTGGGCTGTTACTGTTTCTGCACTGATTACTAATGGAGTTTTTTTCAAATAAGGTCTGAAAAAAAGACTACATGTAAAAACCATCTGATGAAGTTTAGGTAAAACTGATATCTGAGCCAAAATCACTGTCCACATCTGTCAGTCACATCAGAATATCACATCAGATCCACCTCTCAACATTAGTCCTTTTACCTCTGATACTGAAATATATTTTCTCCTCACATTTGCATCATTTAAATTTGAACTCATAGCTTTTTGCTATTAATCGAGTCTTTTTTTTGTTTGTTTTATGATGTTGCTGTTTGCATTTAAGTCAAACTAACACATCTGCTTTTCTTCTGTTTTTCACTTCACTCGTTACCAGATCCCTAATTTATGATAATGGCTTTATGAGTTGTGACAAGTTAAAACCATTTTATTGAGCATGTCAGAAGACAAAAATGCCTCTTCAAACTGTGTGGAAGGGAATTCATCAGAACAAACTCACATCCTTGTTTTTAGAGCCCAGAGCTTCTGAACATGCAAAGTCTTCTTGATCTGAATTTGAGGGACATTTTGATGCACAAAATGTGTTGAATATTTCAGTTAGATGGAATGATGCAGCTGAGGATTTTGTTATTTTGGACTATTCAAGAAAATAAGTGAATCAGTTTTCACATTGACTTTTTTCCAGAGAAAAAACAAGGGGTGGGTGGACTGACATAAACACATCAGACATGAAGGACGTGTGAAGTGTGGTGGAGAAAAATTGCTGCTTCTGAGCTTCTGGGAGGCTTCTTGAGGATCTGACAACAACTACACTGTTTTACTTTAACCACAGAGCATGGGACTGTACATTCACCTTATTCAACCTTAAGACACAAAATAACTTCCTTAGTTAATCAGCCGCTCTACAGTAGAGGGCTGCTTTAACCAACATTTATCTGAATACAACAAACTGAACTCAGCTCAACCTGCTGGATGTCCTGCTGATCTGTAGGTTATGTTGTTATCTCGGGCAGAGAGAGGAGAGGTTACATGTTTGCAGCTTTATAAGAGCTGCAGAGATTATAATAAATGTAGTAAATGAGAGAATTTGAAACGTTAAGGTCAAGCCTGAGGTTGGGCAGCTCGTCCAGTAAACTCCAGTGAGGTCACTGTAATGAAGAGCAGTGGAGCTCAAACAGCCCCCTGTGGTCTGTTCCTTTCTGATCATGACGCAGAAGTAATTGACTTTTACTTAGGAGGTCATTAGAGGAGATAAGTGGTGTGCTGTTGAGCCTCCCCCAACCTTTAACCCTCTGATGTCTGCATACCAGGGACCTCCACATCTAAACAGTCATGTGACCCTCTGCGTGGTCCACACTATGAAGCCCCTGCAACATGGCCTGTTCAAGGTGGGAAGGTAGTCACAGAAGGTAGTCACAGAGCCCAACAGACATCTGTGTAAAAGAGAGAGCTGAGTCGGGGGAACAGACTCTGACGCTGCCGTCTCTGACTCCACAGAGCTCGCGTCTGAAATCACACACTGAGCAGCGTCCTGTCGTCCCCTGTTCAACAGACAGAGTAGAGACTTCACAACCAGGACTCCTCTTCAGGACAATATAGCAGACCCCTCTCTGTGAAGACTGAGAGGCTGAGCATAGCACACACACCATACCAAGACCCAGACCCAGACTCAGACCTTCTACAGCGCTGAGCAGGTCGTGTCCTCTTTTTTTTTTCAGCAACCTTACCAAACAAACACATTCTTGGTATGTTGTAAACTGATCTCAGTCATTTCTGTCTTCATGTTTTTTCATTTTTGCTTTTAAAATTTGTTGGAAAAAAACATTTTAACTCAGGAAATGTTTAGGACTAGTCAAATGTATATAGTGAAACTTGGTCCAGACTTGTGCTGGTTAGAACTAATTCAGAAACTGTTTCCCAGCTGAAAGCAACAGTTCACAGCCATGTGGATTTGAGATGAAGGATTTTTACACTCAGGAAATAAGTTTTCACTATTTTACACAAAGCAAGAATCAGAGAAAAGTCAGAAACAATATGATGTGTGTGAGAGAGAGAGAGAGAGAGAGAGATGGACCCCTGTTTTTAAACTGTGACTGTGGATTTCAAAGCAGAAGAAAATAATAATCTACAAACTATTAACTATGAATCTGAAGGTAAAAAGTGTTGGTATTGCGTGAACAGCAGCAGCTCAGGCACAGAGAAGGGTTGTTAGAGTCATTGTGATAATGTCAGCGTCAAAAATTAGTTCTCAATGATCTTTTTTACATTTAACAGAAACTTCTCTAGCTCTCCCTTCACATATTGACTTTAAAACCCAGCCAGTACTGGTTAAAGGAGTTCACATTAACCACATCAAAACACTGCAGACAAATTCAACACACGCACACACACAGGCACAGCACCCGTGCTCCAGCGGGACACCTGAGCTGTGAAAAGGCCCCACACACCTGCCTCTCAGACCTCTTATGATGCATATGGACCTGGTTTGATCCCAGGCTTCATTAATAACAATTAATTAGTGAAACAAGGAGGACAGGTCATTCAGCTGAGCAGAGGATGAAGGTGAGAATAAAGAGAATCTCCTCTCTCTTGTTCTTTGCAGCAAGGACGTGATGTGTACTGCAGCTTTTATCTTGATTTAAATCTGTTTAACACAGTGCGGACCTGACACTCATGAAGCAGGTTAACCAAGGTTTTATAGAAATTAGATAACTATGAATCACTCAGTTCATTATGTCACTAAAATGCTGATAATTCATAAAACTATATGTGAAGTTTTTCTGACACTCTGCTCTTTTCAGAATCAGTCCAAATAGAACTGCGCTCATTCACCACTTTAAAAGATTTAATCACTAAATATAAAATAAATCTGAATATCAAATAATTTCGCATATCAGTGGAAACTGATACTGACAGTCATTTTAAAGAACTGATGTCTTCCACCTGTTGCACACTCCTCTTGTAAACTCCTTCGACTGTCTGAAATAATAAATAATAAACTGGAACATTAATAACTGAACAGCAGTGATGATATTTGCTCTCGGTGTTTAATGTTCAAATTATCCAGATAACTTCCTGATAATACAGAACTTAGTTTCCCGTCACTGTTTGGAAGTTTAGTGAATTAGATATTCATCCTGAACACAGAGACAGAGGAGAGTTAGGGTTCACTCACCCGTGAATCAGACCTGTAGAAATGTCCCAGTGCAGCTCGGAGGTCCTGCCGAAGGTTCAGGGAGTTGAAGCTCGCGGAGCAGCCGTGTTTCTTGGGGTGGTTGAGTTAATGAGATGGCCGGAGCGGCAGCATGTTCCTCCGCTGCAGGCGGAGGCTCAGAGTGGAGGCTGAGCGGAGCAGGCACGGCGGTGTGATGGTGGAGCTGAGCTGCTGAGACGTCTCTCCGCTCCAATGGTCTGCGCTCTGAGCTGCTACCGCCTCTTTATTACAGCGCACAGTCCGACGCGTCACTCAGCCAACCCATGTACAATCCAACACAGCACAACAGGACACACAATATCACCGCTGCTCTATGAGCCCGTGGTGTTAGGCAAAGAGAACTCGGTGTTTCACTAAGCTCCTGGGCGCACATTGGACCAGATCGGGCTCACGGAGCGGAGCACACGCTCCCTCAGATGAATCCAGTGCCTGTCACCTCACTACACGTTTGATATTAGATGATGCATTAGAATGTTTAAAAACTTAGTCTAGCGCAAAGCCTCAGTCTCAGTCTCAGTGTCTCTGACTTTACTTCACTGCACCGCCTGTATAAACTTTCATATTTCCTGCAGCCCCTCTGCTGCTGTGGATGAAACTTATACACTACTGCTACAAAGTGCAACAGCTACAGGATCTGTACTGTAAATATATTTGGGTATATCGAACCTTGTAGGCCTCAGAGTTCAGTGCAGCGGTACCAGACCGGACCATCGGCCGTCGGCTGCTAAGAGAGTTAGTGAGGATGGTTTCTTTTCTACTGAACTTTATCATCACTGTAAGAGAGATGGATGAATATCTGAGGGGGAAATTTAGCATTTTATCATATAATAATAATAATAATAATGATGATAATGATGATGATGATGATGATAATAATAATAATAATAATAATAATAATAATAATAATAATAATAATAATACAGATCATTTAAGAAACGGCTCGTCCAGGAGAAACAGTGGAGTTCAGTGTGTGTGTGGGTGGACTGACAGGATAAACACATCAGACATGAAGGACGTGTAAAGTGTGGTGGAAAAAAGCTGCTGCCTCTGAGCTTCATTAGGATCTGACAACAACTACACTGTTTTCACTTGTTTAACCACAGAGCATGGGACTGTACATTCACCTTATTCAACCATAGGACACTAAATAACTTCCTCAGTTTACCAGCCGCTCTACATTACAGGACTGCTTTAACCAACATTTATCTGAATACAACAAACTGAACTCAGCTCAGCCAGCTGCTCTGAAGTGATTATATCTTTGTAGTAGGTTATTATACATTCTGATTTGCTGTGCTTCGATAGAGCCTGAATTTCTTTAGCTTTTAGCTTTTAGTTGTGTGAGCATTGATTTAACAAAGAAAAAATATAATAAAAACAAACAAAGAAAAACACCCAGCTTGAGATGTAGTGAAGCAGCCTGCAGCAGGAAAACAAGCAGGATTTTTTCTCCAGTGAACAAAATCTGCCATCTGCTGGAGAAGCTTTTTTTTTTATCTGCTTCATCCTGACTTTTGATTTGTGCTGAGTTTATGACACCTGTTGTCAAAGCACCATCTCTAACTGTGAGTGCTGTAATGATGGAGCAAATGAGTTGATTGAATCACATAACAGAAAATATGAAAATAGCACGAGGTTGATTATTTTTGCTCAGTGTGTTGATATTTTCTGAGAAACCTGGCAGAACTTGTTCATATTGCATAACAGTGCCAAGTTTATGAGTGCAGACATAGCAATCCATCAGAGATGGTGGCACAGATGCCTAGCTTAGCCTCCATCTATGAGTAATAAAAGTCAGTGGCGAGACATCATTTACGTAGTGTGAGGCAGTAGAGAACACAGTGAAAAGAATGGCTGTGGGAGTAAGTGCCCTCTGTGAGCTGGGATACTTCTGTGTACAGACACACAGAGCAGCGCATCAAGGCTCAGTGACTCCTCAGTGAAATAGTGTCCACAGGTCACTTACATACATACACACACGCGCGCGCACGCACACACGCACACACACATTTCAAATGAAATCCTAACACCTAGCAGCCAAAAGGAAATGGCTGCCAGCACATTCAAAACACATCAAACCCTCAATTCCTATAGGATCTGTCTTTTTTAATGGTAGAGGACATAAAAAGTAGTAGTAGTGATAGTAATAGTAGTAGTAATAGTTGTATTAGTAGTAATAATAGTAGTTTGAGGTCCACTCACTAGTTTTTACAGAAGCTTTAAACCACAGGAGTTAATGAAGGATATTCACATCTATCACCACAGACCATCACTGAACAGAGACAGAAATTATAATCTCCCCCATAAACAATCACCTGTTATCATGTGACTGAAATTCTGTACTGAGGTCAGGTGATGACAACTGAAGCATTTCCATGTCAATGGAGTAAGCTTCATTTGTTTCAGAAGAGTTTTACTTTCAGTTTACCTGTAGCATGGTACATGTAAATTCATGTTTCCTCCACTGGACTCGGACACAGTTTAAATCAAGCTGCCAGTCTTTGTTCATCAGTGGAAGGATTTGATTTAAGATTCAGTTGCTCCCCCTAGAGGCCACAGAGAAACGCTAGTTCAGATGTATGAAAACATATGTATTGCAAAATTGTGCTGGAGCTGATATGTATCGTAAGCCATTTAAAAAAAACTTCTTACTGCACTGTATGTTATGAACACAAATCCTTCATTATGTGTACCAGAATCGAATCATACATACTTTTGTCACTGCAAGAGCTTTGAATTATTCTATGATGTATGTAATGTAAGGATAATTACTTCACACCCTCCTTGTGTTAAGAAAGCATGTTTACAATAGCAGGTCCCCTAAGCTGATGTATCCTAAATGTTATGTTTGAATGCCTAAAACTCAGTTTCAATTTGGAGTCTAGAGCTGAAGCAGACAAAGCTCATTCACTTTGATTGAGCACACGCACCAGACACACAAGACTTTTTAATTATTATTTATTTTTTAAAAAGATAGGTTCACATTCTTTCAAGACTATCTTATAACAATACACACATGTCCATATGTACATTGAGAGAGCCATTTTTCTATGAAAGCATAATATCCAATGGTGGAGAGGCAATCCCCTCAAACAGGAAGTGGAATCATTGCAATAATTTTCCTGGGGCTCATCCCCCAAGGTCAGCTCTGAATGGTATTGGCAAAACTGTCATGATTGGTTGAGCCAACACTCTGAGCCAACACTCTGATCCAGATTGAAATTTCTCAACAGCCACTTGATTGATTAACATGAAATTCCCAAAGAGATATTCTTGGTCATCCTGCCTTTCACAGTAACATCTCAAATAGCATCTGTTATTGATAAAGACTGCACAGCAGGATCACCAATCAACAGGCCTGAAAGTGTTATGCTAGGACAGGAACACCTCTGGGAAACTGTCCGAGAGCAAGTCTAGCAGTTCTCGGTCTAGGCTCAGTCTTAGTGCTCGCTGACTTCAAGCTCCAGCCTTCCTCACTCACATCTGAACAAGCCAGAGTTGCCTCATTCCCTTGTTCACAGGATGAGTGTAGCTTTGAGGCACCGCAGGGTTGGAAATGTAGTCTCGGTACAGGTGTGATGGGCACAGTTGTTTGGAGAACTGGTGATGCTCATTAATAAGATGTTTGAAATACACAATAAATCCTTCATTTGGGGGGTGGGGGGTATGATTAATGATACAATAAATGAACTGCTTCAGCCACCTACACCGTAACTGTAATGCAAGGAAATCAAGTAGCATTTTTGGACTCATGACTAGATGGCTCTATTAAAGGATAATAACCCAAACACTTACTTACTTTGCATTTTAACAAATAAACAAAAGAAACAGTCCAACAGAACATAAAACCCTCCATTTAATTTGGCACAGCTTAAAAAACAGATCAGCTTAGATCCTGGGCTCCTTCAGAAGCTCCGCCCCCCAAACTTGTGGAGAAGCATCACCATGGAAACCAACACTGACAACTAGGATTCCTCTGAGCAAGGAAGAAAATGACAGAATTGAGTCTTTCTGCTTTTTTATAGCCAAAGCAAAACAAATGTAAAATAAAATTTCACCTAAGGAACAACATGCACACAAACACCATCCATAACAACAGAGTGAAAACTAACAGAGTTAGTGGTTCAAATTGTTTATATAGGCCTGTAGATTTGTAGCTTAGCTAACATGGAAAGTAACTTTACCTGGCAGAGAATCTCAAATCATACATCAATCCCACTGTGCCTGCTAACTTTTGTTTTCAGGTCTTTGTGTCTATAAAAACCTTCACAAACACTGTAAGAACAAATAACACAGAGTTAACAACAGAGTATGTTACATCAGTTGCAGTGCAGCTAACTGGTAGAGTGGATGAGAGAGTTTTTCAGAGCTAATGCAGCAACTGCAGATTGCGCTGATCCACTTCACTTATATCCCAATTCTAGAGCCGGGACTATGTAGAAACATCAGTTTTTTTTTCAGCTCACACACAGAAGCAGCAGCTAGCAGACTATAACAAGCTATTCACTGAATCGGAATAAAAGTGCATCAGATTGTAATGGCTAGCCCTACCTTTAATTAATGTTCAAACCTGCAACATAATGAAGGTATCTGAACTGTACTTACTGCTGTGTGATCTGTAACATGATGTTAATACAAACCTTTGATAGTAAGTGATGCAGTGTTAAACAGTAATGGTGAATTATTATTATTTCTTATATTTTTCGGTTCCATTTCCTTTTTAAATGGAAAGAAACAATAAAAAAGAAAACATAATTTCCATTTCCAAAACAAAACCAAAAGGGTGTAGGCTGAAACTAAAGCTTTTTTTAAACACCTACCCCTCTTCCCTCACAGCTAGATAAGTCACTAATCAGGTTAAAGACATCCACAGGCACAAGTTTTTAATATCATCATTAGTGCTGTCTATATTTCCATAATATATTTCGTGATTAAACTATTCTTATAAAGTTTTTTGAATCTATTGGGAGTACTACATGTTTTAATTTCTTCAGAGCAATCATTCCATAGTTTCACACCCCTGGCAGACAGGAACATTCACATTCGAAAAACCTAAGACACGAACAATTGTAAAAAAAATCATTGTCTCTCAGATTATATTTGCCATTTCTAATTTTAAACAACTTCTGGATACTTTGTGGCAACTGTCCATTTTTAGCTTTGTACATGATTTGCATTGTGTTGTAATCTACTAAGTCTCTAAATTTCAGTATGTTTAGTTGAATAAAAAGTGGATTTGTTAGTTCTTGAAATTATAGCAGAATATTTCCATGACTCACTAGGAGCCTCACCTGTCCCTCTTCATCCACCCCTCTTCATCAATCCCCCCTCATCTGTCCCTCTTCATCTGTTCCTCCTCATCTGTCCCCCCAATCTGTCCCACTTCAACTGTCCCCCCTCATCTATCCCTCCTCTCTCCACTCTCTTCAACCATGTATTGACATTCAAAGCTTAAATGAAATCACAGTTAAGAATAAGTACACCGGACAACTTAGTGACTCTGCTTTCGAGCCCCTATACCCATCACCCTCTCTGGACCTCAGGAAAACATATCACCTCATCTACAGCAGAGTTCAACACACCACTAGGTCACTCTGAATACCTGGTCATTCTTTTTGGACTCATCAATGTGTAGCATTTTTCCATGCACTTGTGAATGATGTCCCTCATGACCCAACCGGTCGAGGCAGATGGCCGCCCACCTTGAGTCCGGTTCTGCTCGAGGTTTCTGCCTCTTAAAAGGAAGTTTTTCCTTGCCACAGTCGCCTAGTGCTGCTCATGGTGGGATCTGTTGGGTTTCTCTCTGTAAATTTTATAAGATAAAGAGTACAGTCTAGACCTGCTCTATATGTACAGTGCCTCGAGATAACGTCTGTTGTGAATTGGCGCTATATAAATAAAACTTGGTGCTATATAAATAAAATTTGATAAAATTTGACTTGACTTTTTTCCTCAGATCATGGAAGAGCACATTCAACATGTATGATTAGTGATACGTTGTCTGCTTAAAAAGAAATTATTGCTAAGTTTCCAAAGAACACAGCAGCATTTTCCCACACAACATAACTCTCAGCAAAGCAAAATAGTGCTTGGGGGAAGATGGGAGGGGCTATGGAAGCCCCAAAGAAGTGGCTTTGTGCCATATGGTAATTTCAACAGGAATTATGAATAAATTGACTGTAAATAAAATTCACAACTACTCATATAATGATTAAATGATAAATAAAATACATACAAAATACAAATTAGAAATAATAATTAACAATGTGCATTTTACATAAGTAGTTTACATATATGAATTGCTGTCTTATTGATAATATATGAAACAGATTGTAACATAACTTAAAAATTGAGACCTCCCTTGACTTTCTGGGCTGCCTGGAACAGCCTGGACTGTTTTTTATGGGACAAATATTCTGTAAAAATCCAAAGGATGTGATATTCCTGAGTGTCTCTCTTCCAGTGCCAAAGTGAGCAACAGTAGCTAATGTCAACAAGTGGCTGCAAGCGCAACATAAAATCCAACACAAACAGCACCAAAAAAAGTTTGAAGTCTGTCTTATCGAATGGGAATAGGACCAACATCACGGAAAAAACATAAGTAGGGCATTCATTTCATCCAGGGTCTATTTAGAGATAAAGCTCTCAGTATAGACTTGCTAGCTAGTGATATTGTGTTAGCCAGCAAGCTGATAATGATATTACACTTTAAATATCCTATTTCAAAAAACATGTTTGTAAACCTGGTCTTTCATAGCCAGACCTGTCTCCACACTTAATTTTAGTCCTGTGCCAGTGGTGGAGAGTCAAATATAGTCAAACTATAACAACAGTGTTATGTTAGTTACCCCATCTATTTATCTATCTATCATCAGGATGCTGACTGCAGTTCACTCAACAGCCAGCTGTGTCATTAATACCAAGGTTCTCTGAATGATACACACAGAATCTTTATACAGTCACTACCAAGTCCATTATAACAACATACACATATCACACAGAAAACAACTCATAGTGTTGAATATTCAAAAAGCCATTTTACCTGCCTTACTCTGAAGTCCAGTTGATGACTGCTGGCTGCAGCAACCCATTTGTTCCTACACCAATGAATGAACACAAATTTCATCTCCTTAAACACCAGCTGTAGAAAATAAACTGCAGAAATCTTTCAGACTGAAATGTCAGCTACAAGTAGGTCTGTGTGTTTGGTTATGACTCTGAGGAGTATGATTTTTTTTTACCTTATGTGACTCTATTGAGTGTCTTTGCCTACGTGTCTTTCCCACTGTGGCTCTACTTTTACTCTCTTACGCCCCCCTGAGGTGGCTCTTGGCTTCACTCTTCATCCCTCATGGTTTTGTCCTGTGGAATGTCCTTGTCTATTGCAGACCTTATCCTGTAATTTCCTGATTCCATTTGGACCAATGAGTTAAATTAGTGAGAAGCGCAGTGAATATTTCAGTTTACACTTCCACCTGTAATCTTAATCCCATCCGAATGCGGTTTCATTTGTATGAAGTGTTTTCTTTTTGTTGCCATTCTTTGCTGTTGCTGTGACTCAGTGTAGCCACAGGTATCAATTAAGTTTTATCTCATCTCATCTTATTTGTTGTTTGGGGTCCTAGTTAGTTTGAGCTGGTCTTAAACAGCAGGACATAATTAGAAATGAAAAGAGAACACACAACACAGTGAGGCCAGGACTCCATCTCTCTCTCTCATTCTCATCTGTCTCTTTCCCTATTACTGATTATTTTTTTGTTTTCCTCTCTAACAATACAATATTGATGACAATATACTTGATGCATTTCAGCACTTGCATTTGGCTCTGAGCCAGTGGACTATAAAGGAATATATAGTTTTATGATCATATGAAATCACAGAGGGTCGTTGTTCATAGAAACCAACACACTGTTGACTCATACTGGAACTATTTGTGGTTGGAGCTGTTTTTGATTTGGACAAATTTAGGACTATGTGCAGGTGTGCGGCACACAAACACACACACACACACACACACACACACACACACACACACACACACACACACACACACACACACTTAATGCATAAATGCAGCTACCATTGACTCCAGGTTGAGACCTGTATGACTTCAGCATTCCTGTTCTAACTGCTGCTGCTAGAGAGTAGATTTGCTTCAAAACAATTTTACATTGTCTGTATTACAGCATGCTGCAATGACACTGGAATTTGTATCAGATACTGATCCAGAGCAACATATTTTACAGGTATTGGCAATGTTACTATGGTCAGGCGACATCAACTCCAATGCCCTATCTCCAGTCAGTGGTCCAGCCGACACCAGCTCCCAGAGTTCTCCCATTGGTGGCCTGGCTGATACCGGCCTCGTCAGTGGTCCAGCTGACTCCTGCCCCCAGTATAACTGTTTTTTATATGATCACATTGTCCTGAGTCTGTCTGTGCTTAACAAAGCCTGTTTGGTTGGTGTTTATGAGGTCTGGGATTATATCTTCCAATCATTTAGCTAATATCAATTCATATAGTGTATAATCAATGTTTAAAACAGATATGCGTCTATAAGAACTACATTTCATCTTGTGTTTAATTACTGCTTGTCTCCATGACACAGGGGGTCCTCCCCCATTAAGAACACAATTAAAACTGTTTTTAAGCATTGGTAGTATTATTTCCCTAAACATTTTGTACCACTCTGCTGGGTAGCCATCGGCACCTGGCATTTTATTTGACTTCAGTCTTGATATGGCCTTATTTATTTATTCATCTGTTATCTCCCAAGTTATTATTCTGTTATGCTGTATTCCTATAGATGGTAAGTCCAAGGATGTCAGGAATTCTGATACAGCTCCTATTTCAGCAGCTTCAGGTTGAGCCTATAAATTGGAATAGTATGTTTCAAAAGATTTTTGTATATCTTCCAATTTGTGATATGTCTTATTAGTCTGAGGATCATTCACTTTATGTATACATCTCTCTGCCTGTTGTTTGCATATTCTCCATGCCAGAAGTCTTTTGGATTTGGGGCCATTCTCATAGAAATTTTGTTTGATCCACTTAGCCTTTGCTGCTATCTGACTTTCATAAATATTTAAAGTTTGTTTTGTATTTAAAATCTGCTGTAAGACCTCAAGAGTCATTACATTCCATATGTTTACTCTCTAAAGATTTTAACTTTTCAACTAGTTCCTTGATTTGTTTATTTTTTTTTCCTTTTTCTTCTGGGCAGACCATTTTATAAGTTTGCCTCTTAAAACTGCCTTAGCAGCATCCCAAAGTGTGCTTGGAGACAAGGTTCCATTATTATTATAAGTAATATAGTCTTTCATTTCTTTCTTTATATATTCTTGACATTGAAGGTCATTCAGAAGATTTGTGTTAAGTCTCCACAATGTTTCCTTTGGTTTGTTGTCTAAATGTAGTGTTAAGTATACCCCTGTGTGGTCAGAAATGGCCCTTATTCCTATGTCACATTTTATAATCTTATGTCTATCCGAGTTGGACATGAAAAAATAATCGATTCTTGAGTATACTAAACTATAAAGTAAAGTATTTATCATGGGGGTGTAGGTCTCTCCATATGTCAATCATGCCTAATTCTTTGAGCAGCTTTTTGACATATACTGCAAGTCTCCTGCCGCTCCTACAACTCCACTCAACACCTGCTGCTAGAATTAGAAATTACTTATACTGCTATTAGTTGTATTGCTGTGTTAGCAGTTAATACTTTAATTATCACTACTATCACTACTACTGCTGTATTACTGGCCTCATCTTACATCTGATATGGAACCTGTGTTATGCTATGTTCTTCTTTCGCTATTCTCTACCCCCTCTCCCCCCTCTCCCCCCCTCTCTCCTTCTTAACCCAACCGGTCGAGGCAGATGGCCGCCCACCCTGAGTCCGGTTCTGCTCGAGGTTTCTGCCTCTTAAAAGGAAGTTTTTCCTTGCCACTGTCGCCTAGTGCTTGCTCTTGGTGGGATTTGTTGGGTCTCTCTCTGTAAATACCTATTTTAAAGAGTATGGTCTAGACCTGCTATATATGAAAAGTGCCTTGAGATGACTGTTGTTGTGATATGGCGCTATATAAATAAAATTGAATTGAATTGAAAAAGATCCTATCTCTTTTTTTTAAATTTGAAGAGTCCATGTTTTGGCACAGTTGAATATTCCACTCTCCTCCACATATTAAAACACCTGAAGTTTCCACCGAGACTAGGTCGAAAATCTTTCTAATCAACTGTTTATCATTTCCCGGTGGCCTATAGACATTCAGTAAGGTGACTTCTTTGTGGTCAATAAAACCTTTGACCAGTACATAACACCCTTCCTTATCAGTAATTTGGAAAGAAAACATAAAATTGACACTGATTAATATTGTTACTCCTCTTGTATTCCCTCTTTCAAAGAATGAATAATATGCGTTTTTAAATCCCATTTTTCTCAACTTATCATGTTCAATATTTGAGAGATGTGTTTCTTGCCAAAGAATTATATCCCGTTTCTCTCTTTTCATTTTAGCAGTAGTCTTACTTATCTTTATAGGGTTGTGTAACCCATTTACATTCAAAGTGATGCTTTGTATGAATCATCTCAACTGACAAGAGAAAAAGTAAATATTCACCTGAGTATTTAGCCTGACAAGATGATCTGAACAAACCAACTTCTTTAAACTCTAGTGACTTCCATTTCATCTCTGAATAACGTTTAAATTCAGAGCAGGGCACATAACGAGGCAAATATTGTTTCCCTGCTTAGTGGTCAGTTTAAATAGTACAAGATTACGATTGGACAAATCGCTTAGTCTCTGAATATCAATAAACCGTCCACCTTCCTGGCTTATTTCAGTCTATATTGATATTAACATTTTCCCTTACCAATCTCTTAAAGGTAACACAGTCTGTTTGATTACACCATGGCAACTAATGTGTCATCCGTGTTGCGTCTGAACGCTTTTAGTTTCTCCTGGATTTGTCTCAGACAGTCCTGCACCTGCCTTTTCCCAGTGCTGGTATAATGATCCGGTCATAGGTACAGGTCCCGTGGCAGCCTTGGCTCTGGAGCTGTCCAGTGCGAATCCTCTTCTCTTAAGGTCCTCCGTTGCCTCCACTGCGCTGTTAAAGAAAACTGGACCGCTGTCGAAAAACACTTTGACTTTTGCTGTGTACAGGGTCTGGAAGTGCAGCCTGTTTTCTTCTAGTGCCTTCCTGATGTTGGCATAAGCTCTTCTCTTTTTTAGTATTTCGGCTGCGTAGTCCTGTTCAAAAAACACTCTTTTCCCCTCAAAACAGATCTCTCTCTTCTTCCAGGCGAAACAGAGCACCATTTCTTTTGTTTTATATTCCTGGAAGTAGATTATCATAGACCTTGGACGGGATCCCTGCGGTGGTCTGGATCCAAGGGATCGGTGATAGCGTTGTATCCCAAGTCTGGTCTCGGGGGAGAGACAGCTCTGATTTAATAAACTTCTCAACAAAGCCTTGTATGTCATCCCCTTCAGACCCTTTGGGAATCCCGTGAATACATAAGTTGTTCCTGCGGGATCTGGCCTCCAGGTCTGTTAGTTGGGTTTGGATGCTCTGCTGGATTTCCAAGGTTCTATTCTTTTCTGAGAGTGAATTGTTGCTGAGGTTTTGGTTCTGTTGCGATTTTCCTTTCGTCTTCTTTTTTTTCCTCCTTACCATGTGCTAGCAAGTTATTTTAAGCATTTAATGTTCATATTTCAAAAGGGAGGAGTAGGACCACGCAGGAGCTCCTGACTTATGCTGTTGCTTGCTTCAGCATCATACCGGAAGTCCCTTGCTAGCATTGTTTTTATGTACTTTTCAACACTTCTCTTTTGTTATTGAGTTCCAAATACTTTCTAGTTGTTCCCACAGACTTTCTTTGGATTAAACGTTTGTGTGATCAATCTCTGAATAGACTAAAACCCAAATTTGTTCAACAGGATTCAAATCCAGACTTCGACTTGGTCAGTCCATCAGTTCCAGTACTCAACATTCCTTTTTCTTAATAACAATAGTCTCTGCACAGTTATGAAGCATGCTTGGGGTCATTGGTTGTGGGTTCATATACCAACAAAACAATCTGATTCAGTCCAGAAGGGATTTCATGATGCACTAAGATGTTGTGGTAGACGTTCTTGTTCATGATCCCATCAGTTTTCACTAATTTGCCCAGGCTGTTTCCACAAATGGAACCCCATACCATAATGGAATGCCCACCATGTTTCACTGTGGGTCCAATGCATCTGGCATCAAAAAGTTCTCCAGTTTTTTGTGGACATAAACACGATGATGCTGACTGAAGAGTTCAAACTTGGACTCGTCTGTTCAGTCATCAGCAATCCAGTGTTTGTGCTCCCTGTCAAATCTGAGGCGTTTATGGATGTTTGCAGGCCTCAATAATGGCTTCTTAGCAGTTATTCTTCCCTTTAAACCTTGTTCCATCATTCGTCTGCTTATGGTCATTCTGTAGACTAGAAGCATTCATCTCTGCCTTAAGATCAGCAGTGGTCTTCGTTTTGTCTCTACCACTTAAAATCTTGAGGCGTCTGACATCTGCTTCAGTTGACTTTCATTTCCTGCCTTTTCCTTGGCGCATTTTGTAAGTACCAGTCTCTGCAATTCCTTTAATGCACTACTGACTCTTTCATTTTCAGTGAGCTCTCAACGTTTTACCATTTTGAACAGGAATGAGGAATTTCAAACTAAATTCACCTTTTTTAAACCCAAATTTGAGCTGGCTCGCTTCTCTGAGAAGTCAGAAATTAATCAAGCATAACATTCAACCACTAAAACTATTTTTAAGGAATGCAAGTAAATAACTATAATTTGACAGGTAATCAAGAAATAATAATGTGCTTTACTATTTTTTCTGTTTTTTGGTAAAAATTTGAAAATTCATGGATAACAATAATTATTATATTTTAAAAATATAATTTTGGTTAAAGAGCTTCTACATACTGGTGTATTATTACAGAAAAATTATTTTGGTAATTAACAGTGCTGTTAATTTAGGTTATAGCATCTGGACAATCTAGATTTTCTTAATTAAAAGGAACCTGGCTCCAGGAGCCAACTGTTTTTCTGCTGCATTGTCGCACAGAGGGATTGTCATCGCTGACTGCCATTTGTGCCAGAGTGGTCCTAACTGCCCCATTTGCTGTGTTTGTTTGTTTTCTGTTAAGCTTATATTTCCCACCCTGTCCTTATTTTAGTGGTAATGATAACAGTCAGATATTTGAAGGTCACAAAGTTGTGTTTTGAGCTACAATGGCCATCCAGAGCACACACCTGTGCCTGTAGATGTCAGTCATCCACATGGAGCTGATGGGGCTGGAGACTTCATGCTCAACATGTGTTCAAGTCTTGTCAACTTAGGCATACAAGCATGTTGAAATGTAATGATTCAACTTACATTAAATTTCTTAATACTTAAGAAAATTAAGTTGCACGGAATGACACTTGTGATTGTGTGGCATTGAAAATGCTATTAAAAGATACACTTATGCATTTACAAGCTCTTAACCATGATAGACATCACCTGACTTGAATCATTGAATCACTGCTGAAAATGACAACAAAGATGGGTAGAACAGGCTTGTTCTTCATCAGGTGAATTTAAACCCTCTAATGCTGACTATAAAATGACTGGAGGGATTTACTCTCAGGACAAACATCATCTAAAGATGATCACTGTTGAATGATTGCTGTGCTGCCTGACGCATGTGACTGAAAATATTGTCAAAATGAACTGCACTATAAATGGTCTTAAATCCATTTTTTTTTTTTGCACAAGCTATTTTTACTCTTGTTCAGAGGATGATTGAGCTGCTTGACCTTTTGCACTGCCATTAATAAGAAACAGCTTCCAAAGTTATGTCAGTAATATTATCTGACATAACCTGTTCTTGGAAGAATTGAAGCTATTAGCAAAGTGTCAAGAGCAGGACCACACCTCAACCACACCTCTTTCCAGCAATCTCAAAAATACCAACCTAATTTTCTTCCTCGCTTTCGCTCTCATATTCCGTGCAGGTACTGAGAACACCATACATCGCCTCAAGCAAAGCTTAACTGATTGAGCTAAGTAGTTAAGCAACATATCTACTTACCTCATAGGCTACATTGCATGGATATTGTCTCTTTATCCAAATCCAACAACTACTTCTTAGAAAGAATCAGAATGACTAACGCAAAAGTTTTCTTTGGTACACAACATCCAATCCAGTCAACTCCCCCGCTTCCATGCCTGAGGCCCCACTCTCTGTGCACCAAATGCCGCCCAGGGAATGAGCAACCCATCTCCTTCATCGTCCATATCTTGCCCTGGTTCATCTCTCCTCTACGTTCAAAACAGTTCACTTGGTGAATCCTTTGCCTCCGAGGATAACTTCAGCTCCCCATCATCATCCCAACACCGGTTTCACGATGCACATTGGATTGTGGTGCCATCACACTCCAACAAGGTTTCCTAAAGGTCAGCTTCCAACAAAAATCTCCAGACTGGATAGTCACCTTACTTCAAAAAACTTTGAAAGAGAAAGACATGCCGTACAAAGTAAAACTTTTCAATAACTTCATGTCAGCCCGTTGCGAAAACACCTGCTACAGCAGAAAAAAGAACTATGGTTTTTGGACAGATCTAAAACCACCAAGGCTACAGCAACCACTTCCTGTCATCATCCTTTGCAATCACCAACGTCAGACAACACACCAGGACCCTCCACCTCCCAACGGACTCAACATCACCATCATCAACATCACCGTCAGCAGTTTACCTTATCTAGGGCCATTGCAAGAGCACTCCTTACCACTCTTTCCCAACCTAGCTGGGGATCATGGAACTGGGATGCCAGTACCCTCCACTGCTTCCATGAGGGAGACGGTTCACAGGACAGCCCTCTGTGAAATCTATCACAGAGTAGCAGCCACCATTCTGTGGGGACACCAATGATCCTGCAAATTCAATCCCATATATTCAGTCAATCTTGCACTAATAAATATAATCAGTAAAAGACACTGCAACTCTCCATCCAGCAAGCCTCGATCAATGACTCCTGGAACCTCATCATCATTCACCTTTTTCCCTCTACCCTTGTCATCATACCGATGGATGAAGACTGTGACGGATTCCCCAGCAAAGCCTTTACCCACACTGCATCCGAATCAAGAAATTAAACTTCAAAAACACATTCACCTTTTTGTCAGTTAATACTCCAAATGCACTCTGTTGATGGCGTGGTCCTGGCTAGTGAATTGGGCTATTAGCAAAGTTTCAGGAGCAGGACCACACCTTAATCACAACTCTTCCAGCAATCTCATAAATACCAACCTAATCCTCTTCCTGGCTTCCTCGTATTCTCTCCTATTCTGCGCTCCTCCCTCCCACTGTACTTTCTGGTTTTCCCTCTCTCTCTCGTAGGTCCTTGGGGGAGTTTCCTGCAGCCCGGGTGCTGAGACGCATTCTATGCAAACCCTCCCCACACCACATCCAAATAAAGAAATCAAACCTCAAGAACACATTCACCTTTTAGTGAATATAAACTCCAAATGCACTCTGTTGATGGTGTGGTCCTTGCTAGTGAAACAGATTTATGACTCTGTGGGAAGTGATGACTGGGTTTACTGAAGGGAGTCAGTTTGTATGTTACTGCAGAGCAGAGTGATGTGGACACCTCACAACAAACACAGTTAACCATGATAACTGTACAAAAAAATGGCAATAGCTGTGGCCTCAAAATGCTTAGAAGACCTAACCTTAAATATGTATGTTGAAAATGACACTAACATGTCAGTGAAGACAACTTCAGTAGAAAAACTAGACTGAAATTTGTCTAAAACTTTTTATCAAAAGACTACAACTAAAACTAAATGAAAATGTGGTGTCAAAAATTACACTGCATCTCTGGATCTCTCTGGTATATGTGGATATCAACAAGGAACTTGATTAAGCCCCACCCCCCCACTGCCTGACAGCACTGCATGCAGCCCTTTTTTCTTATCCTGTTCCCCTCTATGTTTGTGACAGCAGAAAACAGTGTTAGCGATGGGATAGGATTTAAAAGTCAGAGATAGATACAGAATCTGGGTGGAGGCTCATCTGGACTCATTAATTTTCTGCAGTGATGCGTTGCTCCTCTGGAATGTGTTCAGCATGATTATGGTCCTCCTGGGCTGTTGCATAAACCAAGAATGTCTCTGTGCATACTTAGAGCCATCCGTCATCACTTGAGAGCCTTAGTAGGATCAAACTGTTTGTTAGCAGCTACTTACTGCACGGACATTACAAGGGAATTGCATTTCACACACTGTTAAATAATGTTCCTTTTAAATTACTGTCATTCTCCCCTTTCTTGATGCCCAGTGCAGACTGAGACCAGAGGAGCTGGTCCTGAAAAACCCCCGCAAATCCATGTACTGTGGCCAGAAAGGCGAATGAATGATACACCTGGGTATTAAAAACAATTCATTAACAGTTGTTCTTGTCTATAGACATAGTGACTTTTATGCTGTTTTGTTAGATGGTCATAACTTTAAATTTGATGTTTTATGAAAGGAGTTTTATTCATTTATACTCATTTTACATGAACAAAGATGATGTATCTACATATAATAAAAGGCTTGACTGATGACTTTGATAAAATAATCTCAGGTGAAAACAGCAAAGACATTTTCTACTATGCCAGACATGCCAACAAACCAAGAGTTAAATTTGCATACTAATGCAAAGAAGAGGAGGGGAGAAGAGCTCTGTGCATCATGAGATCACCATCAAATCCACCATCTGGTTCAAGTTACAAACAGATACCCCCCCACTTAGCGACACACCCGCTGAGAAGCCAACTCTGGTGATTGGCGACTCCATTTTGCAAAACATGAAGATAGCGACACCAGCAACCATAGTTAAATGCATTCCTGGGGCCAGAGCAGGCAACATAGAATCATATTTAAAGCTGCTAACTAAGGATCACCATAAAAATGTTAAAATTGTAATTCACGTTGCCACTAATGACACCTGACTACGCCAATGTTGGACACCATAGTTTTCTCTGGTCCCCTGCTCAATCTGACCAGTGATGACATGTATATATAATCTAATAATTTGATAATGTTTAAAAATGTTCTGAAAATTTTTTTCTCCTCCTTTTGTTCTACAAATTAGGGCCATTGAACTCAGTCTCCCAACACCCTTCACCTTTTCACACCTAAGTGTGAAACCTCCAACTCCAGCTGCAATAGGTCACTGCATGGCCAAATTCTGTGATGTCACCTGGCCATACAGGAGAAGCACCCTTCTCCTCTCTAGAGTTGTCTTGAGTCTTCTAAAGAGAAGTCTCTCTGTCTTCTCAGCCAACTCCTCATCCAAGGAGTTGAGCTCTGCTCTTCACACTTCTGCTCTCTGACCTCCATGAGGCTATTCTGAAGCACAGGCCTGCACAGGACTGGTGGTGACGCGAGAGCCTACCAAAAAGAGATTTATGATCAAACACCAGCAGGTACGACACAAGGTCAGCCAGCTGGGTTCACCAAGAAAAAGGAGCCACACCACAGCACAGAAGAGAGTTAGCCTCAACCAGCTAACCCTGGACAACAACACTGGAACCACACAGCCAGGACAACTGCAGTTTATTGGACTTCATCAGCACAACAGGACTTTGCAAGCAGCACACCAAATGCATCTTCTTTCCCCCCCGGACTTGGTAACATAGCTGGGCCTAGTTTACATTACCTTGCCTAGCACTGCTTGGTTAAGCATAAGACTTAACTTTGCCAGTATATGTATTGATTTAGGTCAATGTATTGCTTGAGTGCTGTTGTTCTGTCTGTTATAGTCAGGTTACTTATTTACACACATGTAGGTACATCTCACGGTCTTGCATGCAACTTGCTAACCTCTGCCTTTCTCTGACACCTTCTGACTTTGCCTTACACAAAGGAATCCTCCTTTGTTAACCTCCCCCACATGATGTGATCAGCCATCTTTGATTCCGCCAAAGCTAACAAATGCAATAGTGAAGTGGATAGCTACAAACTGCAGGCCAATGAGTACTGTGGAAGATGTCAGTCTGAAGAATGTTTTTAGGATCACAACGAATGACAGCACATATGAGTGTCCCTCAAGACGAACCATCACAAGAAGAATACACGAGTTGTATGAAAAGGCTTAGACTTAGACTTCACTTTATTGATCCCTTTGGGATGACTCCCTCAGGGAAATCAAATTTCCAGCAGCTTATAAGAAAGACGCAGCACACAGGACAGTTTGCTAACAACAACAACTGCTCGCAAAAAGGTATAAAAAAATAGGATAAAAAAATAAACAGTAAACTCTTAGCTAAATATACAAAATATAGATAGAATAAAATAAGGATGAAATAAGATAAATATAGAGAACTGTATATGCCCTCTGGGTAAATTAAATTCAAAGCTACAGCTATGGCTTTATATTTGATTTGATTAATTCAATTTTCAATTCAATTTTATTTATATAGCGCCATATCACAACAACAGTCATCTCAAGGCACTTTTCATATAGAGCAGGTCTAGACCATACTCTTTAAAATAGGTATTTACAGAGAGAGACCCAACAAATCCCACCATGAGCAAGCACTAGGCGACAGTGGCAAGGAAAAACTTCCTTTTAAGAGGCAGAAACCTTGAGCAGAACCGGACTCAGGGTGGGCGGCCATCTGCCTCGACCGGTTGGGTTAAGAGGGGGGGGGGGGGGCAAAAGAAGAACATAGCATAACACAGGTTCCATATCAGATGTAAGATGAGGCCAGTAATACAGCAGTAGTAATGATAGTAGTGATAATTAAAGTATTAACTGCTAACACAGCAATACAACTAATAGCAGTGTAAGTAATTTCTAATTCTAGCAGCAGGTGTTGAGTGGAGTTGTAGGAGCAGCAGGAGACTTGTCATCACAGATCAGACTCTACAGCTCCAGAGGCAGAAATACCTGCAGAAAGAGACAGAAGAGGAGAGAGAGACGGGAAGAGCACAATACTACAGGAAAGGGAAGATACTGAGTTAGTAACATGTAATATGGGATATGAATCCATATTGAGTGGAGAGAGAGGGAGAGAGAGGGGGAGAGGGAGAGAGAGAAAGGAGCTCAGTGCATCATGGGAGATCTCCCGGCAGTCTAGGCCTATAGCAGCACAGCTAAGGGATGGTTCAAGCCTGAGCCAACCCTAACTATAAGCTTTATCAAAGAGGAAAGTTTTCAGCTGACTCTTAAAGGTACAGAGGGTGTCTGCCTCCCGGACCGAAACTGGGAGAAGGTTCCACAGTAGAGGAGCCTGATAGCTGAAGGCTCTGCCTCCCATTCAACTCCTGGAAACTCTGGGAACCACCAGTAAACCAGCATTTTGGGAGCGCAGAGTCCTGGTGGGATTGTAGGGGACTATGAGATCTTTAAGGCAAGATAGAGCCTGACCATTAAGGGCTTTGTACGTGAGGAGGAGGATTTTGAATTCTACTCTGGATTTGACTGGGAGCCAATGTAGAGAGGCTAACACAGGAGAAATATGGTCTCTTTTCCTAGTTCCTGTCAGTAATCGTGCTGCAGCATTTTGAATCAGCTGCGGAGTCTTTAGAGACTTGTTGGGGCAGCCTGATAATAATGAATTACAGTAGTCCAGCCTAGAAGTAACAAATGCATGGACTACTTTTTCTGCATCTTTTTGGGACAGAAAATGTCTAATTTTGGAGATGTTACGCAGATGAAAAAAGGCAGTCCTAGAAGTTTGTTTTATGTGTGAGTTAAAGGACATATCCTGATCAAAGATGACTCCCAGATTCTTTACAGTGGAGCTGGGAGCCAGGGCAATGCCGTCTAGTGGAGCTACATCATTAGAAAGTTTGTTTCTGATGTGTTCAGGACCAATTATAATGATTTCAGTTTTATCTGAATTTAGTAGTAAGAAGTTGCTTGTCATCCAGATTTTAATGTCCCTAAGACAAGCTTGGAGTTTGGCTAGATGATTGGTTGCATCAGGTTCCATTGAGAGATAAAGCTGTGTATCATCTGCATAACAGTGGAAATTTATGGAGTGTTTTCTGATAATATTGCCCAAGGAAAGCATATACAGAGTGAAGAGGATTGGTCCAAGCACTGACCCTTGTGGAACTCCATGTTTAACTTTTGTGTGTATGGAGGAGTAGTTGTTAACATGTACAAACTGAAGCCTATCAGATAGATAGGACTTAAACCAGTTTAGTGCCGTTCCTTTAATGCCAATAAAGTGCTCCAGTCTCTGTAAAAGGATGTGATGGTCAATCGTATCAAAAGCAGCACTGAGATCTAACAAGACAAGTACAGAAACAAGTCCGTTGTCTGATGCTATCAGGAGGTCGTTCGTAACTTTTACAAGTGCTGTCTCTGTGCTGTGATACAATCTAAATCCTGACTGAAAAACCTCAAATAAACTATTATCCTGTAGAAAGTCACACAACTGTTTTGCAACTGCTTTCTCCAGGATCTTAGAAAGAAAGGGGAGGTTAGATATAGGTCTGTAATTGGCTAATACGTCTGGATCTAGAGTGGGCTTTTTTAGAAGAGGTTTGATTATAGCTGTTTTATACAACTGCGGAACATAACCTGTTAACAAGGACAGATTTAACATATCTAATACAGGAGTGCAAATTAAGGGCAGAGCTTCCTTAAGCAGCCTAGTTGGGATGGGGTCTAAGAGACAGGTTGAAGGTTTAGATGCTGAAATAATTGATGTGAGCTGGGCTAGGTCGATGGGAGAAAAGGAGTCAAGGTTAGGTTTTGCAGCTGACTCTATGGATCCTGTGTTATGACATAAATCTGTACTGATTGAAGGCAGGATGTGATTAATTTTATCTCTAATGGTAGAGATTTTACCATTAAAGAAGTTCATAAAATCATTGCTACTGAGGGTTATAGTGATGCGTGGATCTATAGAGCTGTGACTCTCTGTCAGCCTGGCTACAGTGCTGAAGAGAAACCTGGGGTTGTTCTTATTATCCTCTATTCATGATGAGTAATAGGCACCTCTTGCATTACAGAGGGCGTTATTATATCTTTTGACACTATCCTGCCAGGCTACGTGGGATTCTTCCAGTTTGGTGGAACGCCACAGCCTACGTTCTGTTTGTGTCAGTGTATGGGTTTGGGAGTTGAACCATGGAGCTTTGCCTCTTTCTCTTTATTGTTTTCATTTTTAGGGGGGCGATGGAATCTAGAGTTGTACGTAATGAGTCTGCAACACTGTCTACAAGATGATCAAGCTGGGAGGGAGTAGCTTCTGCAAAATTAAGATGAGGCACTGGACCTAAGTTAGTGGGAATCATTTCCTTGAATTTAACTACTGCATTATCGGAAATATTTCTAGTCAGGATGTTTTTTGCTGATAATACATAATCCAGCAATATGAACTCGAAAGTGATTAAGAAGTGGTCTGATAGAACTGGATTCTGTGGGAAGACTGTTACATGTTCAATATCAATACCATAAGCTAAAACAAGATCGAGAGTGTGACTGAAACAGTGAGTGGGTTTATTTACACACTGAGAGAAGCCAATACAGTCTAGTAAAGAGGAAAAAGCAGAGCTAAGGCTGTCATTGTTGACATCAACATGAATATTGAAGTCGCCTACAATAATAACTTTATCTGTTTTAAGTACCAAACTCGACAGGAACTCTGAAAATTCAGACAAGAAATCAGAGTATGGACCAGGAGGATGGTACACTACAACAAATAGAATTGGCTTTAATGTTTTCCACCTTGGATGGGACAGACTAAGAACAAGACTTTCAAATGAATTATAATTGAGATTAGGTTTAGGGTTAATTAATAAAGTGGAGTTGAAAATGGCTGCGACTCCACCTCCACGGCCAGTGTCTCGGGGAATGTGAGTATTAATATGACTGGGGGGGGGGTTGATTCATTCAGGCTAACATACTCATCCTGACACAGCCAGGTTTCAGTCAGACAGAATAGATCAAGATGGTGATCTGATATCAAATCATTTACTAGTACAGCTTTGGATGAGAGAGATCTGATATTGAGTAATCCGCATTTAATTATTTTATTTTGCTGTACATTTGAGGTGGATGTGCTGATTTTTATTAGATTATTGTGACTAACTCCTCTTTTGTTGACCTTTGGTTTAGTTAATTTAAATGGTCGGGGGGCAGACACAGTCTCTATGGGGTAATGGAGGGGTGACTGATCTAAAGGAGGCACAGAGAAACGTGTAAGACTGCAGCTCTGTCTCCTGGCCTGAACTCTGGATTGTCAGGGCTTTGGTTTCCTAGATTTCTAGATATGAGAGATGCTCCATCAAAAGTGGGATGAATGCCATCTCTCCTAACCAGACCAGGTCTCCCCCAGAAACTCTTCCAATGATCTACAAAGCCCACATCGTTTTCTGGACACCACCTCAACAGCCAGCGGTTGAGTGAAGACATGCGGCTATACATGTCATCACTGGTCAGATTGGGCAGGGGACCAGAGAAAACTACGGTGTCTGACATGGTCTTTGCAAATGTACACACCGAATCAATATTAACTTTAGTGACCTCCGACTGGCGTAGTCGGGTGTCATTAGCGCCGACATGAATAACAATTTTATTGTATCTACGCTTATCCTTAACCAGCAGCTTTAAATAGGATTCAAAGTTGCCCGCTCTGGCCCGGGAATACATCAATGTTGAGATTTACAAGAAATATTTTAACTGCTACTGTATAAATGGAATATTGCTGTTAAAAGAGCACCTTATTTGTTTAAAGTATTTGCAAACCAAACGTTATTGCACTTTTGTTTAATCACAGAAAATCATGCGATTATTCACGATTAAAATTTTAATTGTTGCCCAGCACTAGTGAATAGGCATATAGAAGAATGTAAAAATTGCTTTAATTCAAAAAAACACTTGAAGTTAACCCTTCACAGTATATCATTATATTGCAAAAACACAAATTTTCACACCTAGTGAACCTCCAACTCCAGCTGCAATAGGTCACTGCATGGCCAAATTCTGTGATGTCACCTGGCCATACAGGAGAAGCACCCTTCACCCTTCTCCTCTCTAGAGCTGTCTTGAGTCTTCTAAGAGTCTTCTAAAGAGAAGTCTCTCTGTCTTCTCACCCAACTCCTCACACAAGGAGTTGAGCTCTGCTCTTCACACTTCTGCTCTAATAATAAAATAAGGATGAAATAAGATAGAGAACTGTATATGGCCTATAACATAAAACAGGAAACAAATGTACCCAACAGACTGCCGTTATTTCCTGCATTACTCTTTTGGAGTCCCAGTCACACCCAAATTCCAAGGCAGACTGTCCATTTTCAAAAAGCTAAGCTTTCTTGGCATGCCTCAGCACATGTGCAGATGTGTGGTCTGGCAGGAGAATTACCTCCTTGCTGAAAGACTGTAATTCACAGTACGTGAATTGTTTAACTGTGCATGAAACCTGAAACACAGTAAAGAAAATCTAAATATTTTCAATTCAATTAAATACTGATCTATGTACTGTATATTCATATAACAGGTGACTGTGCTAACAGTTAACTTTTTTTTAACTGATGCAGCTTTATATTGAATGAATCTGATCAATACAGTGTACTATGTGCCTATGTCTATACTCTATTTTTTAGCCTTATGTTTGACTGCACAGTTCCAGGATTAAGCTATTTCAACATGCTTTGAGTACCGACCAGTTGAGCTGGAAACGCACGCTGGATGCTGTCTGCGCTGGTTGCTGTCTGCACTATTCTAGCCAGTATGTTGTGTGTTTGAGAGACTAAGAGTGACTGAGAGGTTGGGATGAATGAATGACCCTGTCTCCATCAGTTAACTTACTCAGAGCGCTAATTTATCACTTGACCCGCCCATCTGAACCTGTGACTTTCTGGGTCGACCCACATGTTATTACTATATGTATGAGTGTATGGAACTCAAAATGTTAAATACATAGCCTATAAAACATGATAACTGTTGTATCATTGAGCTTATAGTCTTTACATTCACCTACAGTTAACATCACTGTTTGTTGTTTTGCAATGATTAGGTCATGATAATGAATTAGAACTTACCACTCGCAATTAAAATGCATTAAAAAAAAATTTTTACCTCTTGGGTCTTGGGCCTTTTCGAGTGAACGAAGATTGTAAGTTAGGGCTGCTGTGGGTGGCTCCTGTGAATTGGAAGGTCTGTTCTGTCTGTATTAACATTTGACTGATAAGCAGAGATTGCCTGACCTGTGAGATTTACTGCACTTTGTCTTCCGTGGTGAAACAGTGAAGAAACTTCTTCATCAATAGAATGGTATCAAGTACAATTACAAATATTATTTTGGCCCATACATGCATTTGCCAGGGTGGTAATCATCTCTTCATTACTTAGGATTGCTGCCACTAGATTCCGTGCTGACTCACTCATAGTGATGCATTCCTTGAAACAACATCTATATGAAATAATATTACAATACACAGAGAAAAAACAAGATGGCGCCAGTGCCTTGACAGACTTTCATTCCATATATTCACATTTCACAGACTGAATGAACTGTGTGACAGCAACAATGATGAGCTCTGGTTGCCTCACTGCTGTAACAGATTTCTCTGTGTATAACTGAGTGACTTAGTACTGCAGACTGTTACTGTCACATTTAATTTCTCAGATGAGTGCAGTCTCCTCCTCTGGACTCAGACTCCTGTGCTCTTTACTGTGTGAGCCAGGTGTCTATGCTAACATTTGACTCCAGTGGGCAATTTCCTGCATTACTGTAATCAACTTGCTAATATTTTACATGGGTATAGAGAGTTGTTCCTCCTCTTAACAACTTTAATCACTGACAGCAGCTCAATTTAGTGCAATTAAACATATTGTCCTAAATTGAGGCTGTTGGGGGGATAGGCTCAGATGACAGAGGCCACCTCCTCACTGAAAGGAGAGAAGACATTTTTTGTGGAAAGCAGATGGGGTTGTCAATCCACACTCACAGAAACAAATTATACAGTATTATATTAGGTAATGGATGAATGCATGTAGTTCTCCCCACTAGCGCTACCCATTGACCTCTTCTGTCATTTTCCCTCTCAATGAACATTGTTTTTTCTGTTGTAGGAGGGGTGCCACACTACATGGGTCCCTTATCTCTACCTTTTCACAGCTTTCACTATTTTGGTTTTCACAAGTAGAACACCCTCTGTCAGTAACCGAACTGTAATGGAATGGTTTATCAGAAAAGTGATAGTGAAGTGGTGCTACAGGAACATGTGGCATACGGTGATTTCAGTATTCAGTATACAAGTTACTGGTACCAGATCAATATATATTACCGGTACCAGACAAATATATATATAGACAATCTGACAACTTGCATCATCAGGTTAGAGAGGTCTGGGGAGGCCTAAAAACCATCTCTGGACACAGCAAGGACAGTGGAAGGGGCCCAGAATCAG
This sequence comes from Lates calcarifer, assembly GCF_001640805.2. Taxonomy (NCBI): domain Eukaryota; kingdom Metazoa; phylum Chordata; class Actinopteri; family Centropomidae; genus Lates; species Lates calcarifer. The sequence goes on from NC_066851.1 coordinate 96,660, forward strand.
GAGACAGTGAATGGGCAAACAAACCTGTTTTTTAACAGATTTGACTGTGCACCTGCTCCCTCCCCCACCCATGAGATCCTAGACCTAACAGCACCTCTACATCAAATGATGGCATCAGTGCCAGACTTCTCAAGGACTGTTCAGATCAGCTCTGTAGGGTTTTTCTGCACATCTTCAACCTGAGCCTCCATCTGGAGAGAGTTCCGCTCCTGTGGAAAACATTTTGCGTGGTCCTGGTTCCAAAGACTATGCATCCCAGCCGAAACACTTCAGGCCAGTAGTCCTAACCTCTCACCTGATGAGACAATGGAGAGGATTGTCCTGAGCCAACTCTGACACCTGGTGTGTAACGAGATGGACCCCCTGCAGTTCACCTATAGACCTGGCATTGATGTGGAAGACACTGTCATCTACCTGCTTCATAGATGCCTTTCATACCTGGAGAACACTGGGGGCACTGTGAGGGTCATCTTCGACTTCTCAAGTGCATTCAATACTATCCGACCATATACTGTGAATTAATAGAGAGAGGAGCGAAGTTAGTGTCTTTCACAAGCCAGAGCTTGTTTATTTCTGAGCACAGTTTCATCCAATCCTGAATTATGCCATCTCCCAGTTCTAATTTAAAATAACATTAAAACAAAAATATACTTTACATGTTGTATTGTCTTCTTTTCCACTGTCTCTGTTACTAGCTGCAGACAGAAATGGCATAGGCACAAGCATTGATTTCTAAACAATAAACTGATCTTTAAGATCCAGATGCTTCTGTCTGTGTACTTGTAAACTGCAACTGTAGGTAAATCATTGCCAAACAGTGTTGTTGGTTTACCACCGTATAAGACGTCAGTGTATGTTGCTCTATTGTAAATCCCTCTAGCTTCACGGTTTTGATGACTTTTGTCGAAATGCATGGATGGTTGCATGAGGAAGGAGAATGCTAACTAACTGTATGATAACTAATATATAAGACATGAATTTATGGTGATCCTTTTTGGGTTCTAATTTATTTATGAAATTGTGTCACAAAGTGGAGGTTAGGTAAACTTATTTATGAAGCACCTTTTGAAATGAGAGAGTAGTTACAAGTTGCTGTACAATAAAAATAGAAGAAACGGATAGTAAAACAGTGACATTATGAAAAAAAAAACATTGTAAAAAAGTAAAATTATAGAGAATTAAATATATTAAAATTACACACATGGCAAACACCTTACAAAACAAAGTGCTTAGTATACAAGTGGATTTTTAACAGGGTCTTAAAACTATTTTTTTATACCCGAGGAAAATCAATTCCAAATTGGGAGATAGTCACCCAAGCTGAGACTAAGGGCTGCCTCGACCTGTTGGGTTGAGAGAGAGAGAAAGAGAGAGAGGGGCGTGGGGGGTTGGGGGCAGCACTGTAAAAAGCAAAGTATATAATTTACCCAATAAATCTGAGGTAACAATTTCCATCAACTTTTTTTGGGTAGATTTAATTCCATATTGTCAGTAGAAAATAACTAAAATAAAAAGCTATGAAATACTAAAATAAATTGGGTTATATTTACTTCACTTTTCAACAACTACTTACTCATTAAAATTGGGTAAAATTAACTCTTGATTGCTAAGTAGGTATTACCGAAGTATTACTATTCAAAGTTAATTAATATCAGTCAGTAACTATTACTTATTCAGAAAAGGTAAAAAATTACCCCAAATAATTACTATTCAAAAATAATTCATATCAGTTAGTAACCATTACTTATTCAGAGAAGGTAAGATCCTCCCACCACCCACCCCCCAAAAAAGACTTTCAGATGATGATCATCTCAATGTTTTTAATCCATAAAATTATCAGAAACACAGAATAAAGTGCAATAAACACCTTCTCACAGCTTTTCAAGGTATGAACATGTTTTAAAACTCGCTAAACTAACAGCTTCAAATGTTTTTAGATGACAAACGCATCTTCCCACATCCAGCTTGCTCAAAAAAAAAAAAAGAAGTGACGAGATCAGAGATCAGGAGAGCAGAGAAGACAAGAAAAAATGAATGGAGAAGTAAGGAGATCCGAGCAGAGATGAGAAGAAAGGAGGGCAGAAGAAATGAGAGGAGAAGTGAGGAAATCAGAGCAGAGCTCCAAGGGATGTCCAGTCACATGAAGATTTTCTTGTATCCAAAGTCTTACTTGTGTCTCTTTAGCTTTACAGTTTAACAGTGGCTCACCAAATCTGCAGTACAGGTGCATTTATACAACAAATAACTGAACCGCCTCAAATGCAGACAACACTTTCAGAGGCCACTTATTATATTTTAAAAGTCAAAAGCACACACGCAAACACTACAATGTTCCTGTGCATGTACACTATCAAACATTTAGATGAGGATAGAACAGGTGAACACCAACATATTTAAAACAAACTGAGGGTATTGACCAAGCCGGCCACTTTCTATTGATGTTCCTTTTCTGTCAATCTGGGGAAATCAGACAGCAGGGGAGTGGGCTGAGAGAGGCTGCACAACATACAACTTGTGTGTGTGTGGTAGGGAGGAGAGCATCACAACTCCATCTAGCTGTGTACAGATCCTCTTGTTGGAACAAGAAGGGGAATGTCTATTGCATGAGCTTACTTTTGAGGCTGTGGACCTTCTTCAGTAGTTTCCCGTGTCAAGCTCCAAAAAAAGTTTCTGAAACGCATCAAACGTGTTCTTCAGCTGCTGTGGATATTCAAGGTTGAGGGCATATATCAGTCCCATCAGCAGAACACATGCCTTTGTTCGACTTCCACATTCTTCCATCACTGTGTTTCCCTCAATCACAATAGACACATCTGATGGATCCTCCTCAGCATGACACTGTGCTTCACAATCACTTTCATTGTTTTGTCTGTATGGTCCTCACATTCCTACATGTTAAAAAGAAAGAAAGAAAAAGCATACACATTTTTAATGTACATATTACATTACATATATTATTTAAGACGATGTTCCAATACTTTTCAGTTTATCTTGCAGAGTAAAGGAGAGAAGAGGGGAGTGGACAGAAGACGAAAGGAGAAGGGGAAAAAGAGGGGGATACCAGAGGAGAGCCGAGTAGAGCTGAGAAAGAAGAGGGGAGAGCAGCAGAGGAAAATAAGCTTCTGGGTATATTTTTACTCTATTTTGTCTATGTAAACAGTTTTTACTGGTTGACAAATAGGTAGTAAGCGTATAATTTTACCCATTACTTTATAATTCCTTGGCTGACAGCAATAATCAAGTACATTTTATATGATTTACATAGATTATATTTACCCGCTCTCCCAAAATCACTTTTTACAGTAGGGGCAGTAGAAAACAGTAGAAAAGTGACAGGAGAACATAGCATAATGCAGATTCCATACAACAATGTATGGTAGTATCAATAATACAGTGGTTGTAATAATAACAATGACTAAGTAGAATGAAAAAGTAGCAGTAATACAAGAGGCAATACTAATTAAAGCTGCAAACAGCGTTGAACGGGCCCTCGGGCCCAAGGCCCGTTGGGGGACTGGCAGGGTCACTGCAATTCATACTGAACACAGAACAAATTACGTACAAATTACATCCCGTGCCCCTCAGCCGGATATTTGTATCATGCATGAAGTTAGTCACCTGCACAGATACAACCTAAGAGCTGCTTATTCCTCTGTCCTTTTGCCCTCAGACGTGTCAAATACGTTCTTGGCTGGTGTTTACTGCAATAAATGTCTGACCTAATGTGAAATGGATCTTTGTCAACCTGCAAGTGATACGACATACAACGTATGGCTATTAAAGAATGAGACTAATGCTGTAATACGATTTTATTGAACATAAACATTTTTCAGTGTTGTTCTCCTTCAATATACTCCCCTTCTGTATCAACACAGCGCTGCATGTGGGTCTTCCACTGATCAAAGCAGTGCAGTGGATCTTCTTCGGATAGTTGTCTCAGAACCTCTGTTGTTCTTTTCTTAACTTCTGACACAGATGCAAAACTTTCAGAATTGATCTTAGGAAAAAAGTAAAAGTCACACAGTGCTAGATCAGGTGAATGGGGAGGGTGATTAAGCACTATGATTAGTTTTTGGGCCAGAAACTGCTTTACCGAGTGTGCAGTGTGAGCTGGCACATTGTCTTGATGAAGTGATGAGTGACACACACTTTTGTTATGCTCAAATCAAATTTTCATGCAAGATTTGCCCAAGATTTGCCCAACTGTCTCTTTATCAGTTGTTGTGGATATTCTCAGTTGCTGGTGAAGAATGAAATAGAGACTTCTGCCAGCCAACAAAGTTTATTTTCCCTGCAAAGAAAAGGCCAATCACCACCCGAGCGGTCAGAAATGGTAAAAGACCATGAACATAGGGAGATCTAGACCTTTTATCCCTGAGGAACATCCCTCAAGGTGAACAAAGGGTCATTGATCTTATTTGCCCTTTGCCACCCCTTTGTCTGCCACCAGAAGTGGCACCCCACTCCAAGGGTGATCTTTTATTCTTGGGGTATCCTACAGAATTTACATCTTGATGAGAATGTAAATAATGTAAGTGGTCTAGACGTTACAAATGGTTACAAAGAAAGGAATTTACAATTACAATTCCCCCTTTTGATTATTGATTAATCACAAACACAAAACAAAGAAGGAGAGAAAAGGGAAAAAAAGATCACAACTTAATTATGGGACACATTAACTCACACAGATTTAAAATGTATCATCATGGCATTTGTTTGGAAAAGTGATGATAAAATAAATGATTGAGGGGAAGATAAGGAACAAAAGGAACAGAGAAAACAAACAAACAAACAAACAAAAAAACCCCAATAAACTAAAGACAAAACATTATTTACAGATCGTCATCATGACTGTCAGAGCCTGAAAATTGGTGTGATGAACTGCAGGATCAGGAAAGGACCTTGTTTTTACATAGTGTTGCTAGTCAGTGATTTGCAAAATGGACATGAGACAGGTGGCCAGCTACAATTAGGATCCCAAGCACAATGAATACAAATTCAAGGATTAGATAACCCAAAAGCCCTAGATTTCCTTTAAACCAGTCACACAAACTATTGGTGGGGACAGGGTTACACAATGTCTTAACAGTGCAATTCATGTGGATTGAGATTTCTTGTAGGGTAGCATTATGGTCTGGTTTGAAGGTGCAACATTCAGTTACAATGACAGCAAACTTCCTCCTTGTTGATCAGGTGGTAATTCAGTGCAGCACAATTTTAAAAAACCAATTCGTCCTCTTGTCATTTCCTGTGCAAGCATGGACGTGCCTTTTGCTGTTGAGTTTGTGAGATCTTCAACGTCAAGAGAGGTTTAATATATAATTTGAGGTTGTCCTGACTCCACAGCTTGGGATGGGGCGCCAAAAATCTTGTTCATAGTTTTTGTGTGTGTGCATGTTTTTAGCAGTGTGAGCCTCAGATGGCCCAGTAAGGACTCCTATTGCTGGAATGCCCAGATCACGCCACAAATTCAGTGTACACCTTGTGGTAGGGGCATAAAGGTATGGCTAAGATAATTGTAATCATTGTTAGATCAGATGATGAATATTGTCTTAGAGAAAGTGTTCATGACAGAGTTTAAGTGTAGTATGTGACAAATGTAATTGGAGAAGCTGTCAGTGGGACACTTCCTGTGTTGTATGGGGCGAGTCCAAACACAACCATTCTTGGTGTTTGGCTATTATCAGCCACCAGTACCTAACAGGAGGCATGTGGGAAGTTTGTGATGTCAGTGTAATTTTACTCAGGCTGATGACTGGGGTGTCCTTCATCTTCTTCTGCAAGTCCGGTGTCTGCTCCTCTGCTTTTCCAGCATCTGTGGGTTGTTGTACAACCTCTTATGGTTGAAGGTGTCCTTTATCATCTTCTTTTGGGGCTCCGGTGTCTGCGCTGCTCCTCTGCTGTTCCGATGACTGTGGGTGTTGCACAGCTGTTTCAAGGTACCATTCTTTAAATTATATCTGCAGACAGAGGGTGTTGAGGACAGTGTAGTCTGAATAGAGTAAAGTTCATCTGTAGAGCCTGTGTGTGTGTGTGTGTGTGTGTGCGTGTGTGTGCCATCCATACAGTCTTCCAGGGCTGTGCTGTTCAGATCAGGCGTTGTTCACTTTCTAGCACAAGATGTAGTGTGGAGTCTGGAGTCAGCGTAGATCAAATTCCACAGACGTGGACACAGAAGTCTCTGTAAAGAGTGACAGAAGGAAAGGAGGTATAAAAAAGTGTCATTTATTGAATACTGATCTGGTCAACCAGTGCCTGAATAGTGGCATGAAGAAGTCCTCAGGCCGTGAGCATTTTGGCAGACCAGTGAAGTGTGGGCCAGAGAGGACCGTGTAAATGTGAGCCTCAAAATCTTGCTGTTGACCGTGAAACTCTGGCAGTTCAGGGTGAATCTGTTAGCTGAAATCACACAGTAAGAATGAGAAGAGGTAGTATGAGCATTTCTCTAATAGAAATGGGCTAAGTGAGTAGTGGCATTGGCGAGATGCAGTCTGGTATTGGTGTGACTATGAGATGGCAGTAGGAAGGAAAAAATATATAACATTAGTAAAAAGAATATGCATAAAGCATGTTACCTCAGCAGAGAAGCGTCATTGTGAAGGTAGTATGTTGGAGGTATGCAAAAATGCATAACACAGGCGATTTATGTAAGGCGTAGGAGTTGAAATGGGGTTGCAAGTGTTGTGTGCTAGTGCAGGATGGGGTTCAGAAGACATGGGTCACAGGTCTTAGGACAGTGGCCTGGAAGCAGTAATACCTTGGGGGGCATACAGGTGAGGAGAGGAGAGTTAGTCATGTGCAGCACGGCATAGAAACAAGCAGAATAGAGGGTGTGCTTCATGGGCAGGTTAAGCTGTGAGGGTTAGTAGTGATGGCTGGCAGGTATAGTTCAGAAACAGAATCAGAAATACTTTATCACTTGCAGGAAATTGTTGAGTTGCAGTGCTCCAATTCACATATGCAATGAAAATAAAATAAGATAAAACAGGGTAAAGTAATAACAAAATAATAATAATAATAGTAATAATATAACCCCCAATCTTAAAACTATATGAAAACTAAACTATTCATGAAAGATGACAGCGAAGATTATTTGCGGGCATCATGAATAAAGTCACCCAAAATGACAATGTTGTTAGATTTATTGTGTAGGATAGATGTTAACAGGGAAACATTTGTTTTAAAGAGAGTTAAGGGGTATGTTGGTGGTCGGTAAATGACAGCTATAATCATCTTGTTCAGAGAAATGGCACGCTGTATACTCAATACTGACATTAGGAAGATCCAAGACATCATATATTAGATGTGTTCGACAATACATGCCAACTCCACCGTGTTGCTGCTGCTTGACTGCATTCAAAACAGGGTGGTCCATGGTGTATGCTGAGCAGTGAGGGCTGCTGAAGAAGTTCTAGTGTATGTGTTACAGTCAATATGGAGTGTGTCAAGTGAAGTACTAAGTACTATGTACTAACCTTGGTAACCAAGTCTCTGTTACAGCAATACAGCTGCACTCAAATGGTTTCACAGAAGCTGCTAAGTCAGGCAAATGGCCACACAAACTTTGTACATGTAGCGCAAATACTCTGAATGAGTACGCATAGAGATTGCATTTGTGCAGGTTACAAACGGTGGCATGATGTTAATGGACTCTTGGATGTCATCTCAGCAGTAAATTGCCTTCTCTGCAAAGTCTTGAATTATTAATCCAGTTCTAATCCTGTCCAATTCCTTAACCTTGCGCAAGTTATAACAGCCAAACTGTATGTGCTTCACAGATAGAACTGCTTCATAATGCTCCTTCTTGCAGTGTAGCAGGTAAATTCCCTGCTCTGACACTCAATTGTTCATACAACCATATTTCAACCACTTGCTATCACTGTGTGTAGATATTCAAGCCAAGAAGGTTCGCTGCAGATTAAATTTCCACCTCTGTAGCCCACTTCCCAACAAGGCTCATTTGTGTCTTTTGCAAGTAATCCCTAACAGAGGTGTAGTTTTGTGACATCAAACTGTTGAACAAAACTTCATTGCATTCTATGTTCACTATAGCAAGTTAAACTTACATGTAAATGCTTACCACACATCACTTGTGACAGAGCCCTAAAAAAGCAGTTGTCATCACCAATAATCGTGTCTGTTTTACATGGTTCACCCAAAGGACCAAATGATCCAGACACAACATCATCTTTTGTTTTTCAAATGCTACATTTAATTGCCTACACACTGTTCATGCAGTCTCTGTAGATAAAACATTGAAAGGAAATGCCCTCCTTGGTGTTGCTGTTATGAATGTGACATCTGGACTGGCAGCAAAACTGCCAGTATTGTTGCAATCTGTCACACGGCGGTGAGGTTTGTCTTGTCTTGGGATTTTGGTCTTCTCATTTCCTGTTTTATTTTGAAGGATTCACTCTCCTCTCGTTTCAGAGCACTTGCCCTTCCTCATGTGTCACCTGTGTGTCCTGATTACTCATTGTCTCCACCCGTTTCCCATTACCTCTGCGTGTTTAAATAGTCTGTGTCTCCTTTGTCTTTGGCCAGAGTGTCTTCGTCCGTTCACCCGACTCACCTCCAGCCTTGTATCCACAGCCACAGTGTTGCCTCCAGTAAGCCATTGTTCCTCTGTAAGAGTGATTTTTTGTTTGTAAATTTTGATATCTAAGTTTCTTGCCTTAGCCTTAGAGTACTTTCCTAGTTGTTTGTTTTCCTCCTTTTGGAGCGATTTTGTTTTACTCGTTTATGTTCGTAGCTGTCTTAGGTCCTCCGTTTTTTTAGGAGAGAGTTTTATTTAGAGCTTTTCTGGTTTTCCTCCTGTTGGAGCGTTTTTTTTTTGTTAAATCTTTTCATAGCCTTTTGTTTGCCTCCTCTGTGAGTGATTTTGATTTGTTCTAACTTTATTAGCCTCCGTTCATTTGTTTTTTCCTCCTCTTGAGAGTGACTTTTTGTTTTTGTTTTCTTATCTGCCCTAGGATAATTTTATAGCCTCTGTTTCTTTGTCACTCAGTGAGAGAACCTTAGTTGTAAATAAAGTCTGTTTTATTTACGTCATCTCTGCGTCTGAGTCCTGCCTTTTAGTCTCGGCCTGACAGAACACTCTGGCCAAAGACAAAGGAGACACAGACTATTTAAACACGCAGAGGTAATGGGAAACAGGTGGAGACAATGAGTAATCAGGACACACAGGTGACACATGAGGAAGGGCAAGTGCTCTGAAACGAGAGGAGAGTGAATCCTTCAAAATAAAACAGGAAATGACAAGACCAAAATCCCAAGACAAGACAAACCTCACCGCCGTGTGACACAATCTTTAGGTTGGTCCTCACTTCTCCCTGCACAAACACGATCACTAACATGAACTATATTCATATCAACTGTCAATCCACATGCAAAAACTCTGCACATTCTCTGACCTGTTAGAGTTGCCTCTGTTTGTGACAGAGCTATCATACACTGCCTTTTTGCCAGAACAATCCACAAGAGGATGCACAGCGACACCTGTAATCTCAAATGGATTTGTGTCCTTGACTACATCTTTGTGATAAGACCAACTATGGATAAGAGCACATACATCATCAAGTGTCAGACCAAACAGAGCAGTACTTTGATCGCCTGTAGCTGCACTGTCTTGCATTACGTTACCAGGGACTGACGACACCTTTTCATCATTCACCTCATCACCCATCTTTAGATGCTTCACACTTCTGTTTGTCACTTGTGCACAAACTGCTTTCGTCAGGCACAGTGTTATCATTCAGGCCAATCTGTGTGTCACAATCCATTGGTATTGCCTTAACACTACTAATGGTATACCACTCACCTTTAAGTGATTCCTGTAGATTTCCTGTAGATGTGAAAAACAACAAAAGCAACAACTTCTCCATTAACCCTTTATCGGGCATTCATTGAAATACTTGGAAATTTCAACCCTAGAGTGTCATAGCAGGGCACAACAAGACTTTTTTACTTTTGTGACATTTTTGAAAATATTCAATTTTCATGTAGAAAATCAAGATCATTGAAGTTACCAAAGTTAAAAAAATTCTAAAAGGTGTATATATATATAAAGAAAATAGAAAAACACATATAAAGTTAAAGGAACATTATTTTTAACATGTTCCATTGAACATAAATAACACACATATATCTATATATAACATAAATAACAAATTATATATAAATATAACTAGAACTAGCAGCTGTGGCTCAGGCATATATATATATATATATATATATATATATATATATATATATATATATATAATATTGATTGTCACTGGGCCACGTAGCGACACCATTTGGATGTCTGCGAAGTTACCATATATAGTCACTTGCCCGGTAAAGGGTTAAAGCTCAACAGGGACATTTCATCTCTCAATAAATACTCTTGAAGTTTTTCATACACCACACTTTCATCAATCAACATCTTTGCATCATCATACTCTACATTCCATGTTCTGCCAAACACACTGCAATGAGCTGTATTTTTTTACAAAATTCTTTCTGTTCATGGGTACTTGTTTGGCTTGCTGCTGTTCACTAACTTCTTCCCTTCTACTTGTATGTCATCCACATCTGTCTTTTTCCATGTACACACAGGTGCAATCATGTGTTTTATCGCAGATGCCACACTACAGGCAGGTGATGAATTTTAATTTGACATGACAGTAACAGGAAGTAAAAGATAACAGTAATAGTCAGATAAGATACAAAGAGTACAGCAGAAAGAAACACAGACAAAAGGTAACTTTACCTGGCTAATGTAAAGTTGCCTTTGAATTCCTACTGATCTTAGTTCTCATGGGAATCCCGCACAGTTGTTACAGGCTGTGCTTTCGACCGGATCCCCATGCCTCTCTGTGTACCCCACCACCCCCAACCCCCAACACCACCCTACAGATTAGTCCATGTCCCCCATCCCCACCCCCACCCCATACATTAGTCCATTGAATAAATGAATAATAATAAATGAATTAATAAATGCCCATGGGTCCCTGCAATTTTGCATAACTCTACCAGCAAATGACCATTCACCTATAAAGTTAAACATGTTCAGGGCAAGGAGAGAAATGAACAGAAGGAATATATTGTAAAACCAGAAAAAGGCCCCCTTCTTTCAGTCACCCCACACACACACCACAAGAGGGCGTTCCAACAGCTTAACACAAAAATGCCACAAAATACAACACAGAAACAATAGTCAAGCCTAACAATCCACAATTATTCTAAATATATTTACCAGAACACAGGACCATATATGTAATCAGATTGTCATGCAAATCTCTTATTAATTAAATTAATTGATGCAAGGCAAACACACTAAGTGTGCAAAAGTTTATGAATACTGACATATGGATGTGTGCACGTAGGGACAAAGTATGGCTGATTTACAGCAAGTTAAATGCAACTTCCTCTTTCATGGAGAAGCATTGAAACTCGCCACACCCTCACCAGCATGCCATTCAACTAAGCCCAAAAAGCCTGACAATTTAACACCACAAAGGACTTTAGAAGTCACCTACCAAATTTGAAGTCAATCAGATCAAATCTCTAGGAGGAGTATGTTAAAGTACAGAGGCTGCAAATGGCAAAATTTGGTGCTAAAATGACATGCAAAATTCAAAATGGCCGGCTTCCTGTTAAATTCAGGGTATGGCTCCAAGAGGCTTTTTTGTACGTCTTGGGTGTTATATGTGCCTGCCGACTTTTGTACACCTGCATAAAATGGTACGCGGGGGCTGCTTCATTGAAAATTTTTAGGGGGCACCCTCGAGCTATTTTGCCACACCACACCCACACCCGAGACCCAGATCAGAAATTAAGTTACATGACTGATAACATAAATGCCAATTTTCGTGAGCATCCAAGATTGACTGCTGAAAGTAATTAAGGGGCGCCCCAGAGCTACTATAGCACGCCTGTGGTCAATTGTGATATTAAATCAAAGTGCGCCAACCATGCTGAAGCCCAGCAGCTCAAGAATAATTAAATTTTCACCAGGTCTGAGGTATGTGCCATCTTTTGTGAGTTTTCAAATGTCCTAAAGCCTTCAAAAATGCGATTTAGTTGGTGGAACAATAGTGGTAATAATAATAATTAAAGCTGCAAGCAGTATTGAATGGGCCCTTGCGCCCTACGCAGAAGATGGCAACAGTGCATTGCAATAATCAAGATAGTAGGAACCAAAAACAATAATGTTTTTCTCTAGATCTTGAAAGAATAATACGGATTTGATTTTACCAATGTGTCATAGCTGAAAGAAATGGGATTTGACTACTTTCTTTGCATGTAACTCAAAGTTCATGTGTTGATCAAAAATGAATCCTAAGTTTAAGGTTCTCTTAATATTTGCTGCCAGTGGACCAATACAATATTTTAATGCTCGCAGGGCCGATAGTAAGGTCCAATCTGTGACAATTTTTTGTCACACTTAAACTGGGGGAAGTTATCTGACATCCAATCCTTGATAGCTGAAAGATGAAAGGTAGAGAGCTTTCTACGGTTATCTGGTTTGAATGAGAAGTATATCTGTGCATCATCCACATAACAATTATAAGAAATACATTTAAAATGATCAAATAAAGAAAAAAGAGGAAGCCTTTACAGAGAAAAAAGAATGGGAGTCACAGAAACATTCCTGACAAATACGACGCAAACTAGTCAAGGGCAGTCCCAGTTAAACTCATCCAATTATCAGTCTGCGTCTGGAACACAGACAGTAATTAGGGCCATTACCTGGGTCGGGTTTGCTGGTTCGTTGTCTCTCTCTCTCAATATATATATATATATATATATATAAAATACATATAACATACACATTTGATCAGAGTGGGAACACTGGGGGAAAATAACAGGCTAAGCTGACCAGGGAGTTGAAACCAGATACCTTTTTACAGCCATTTGCAAAACAATTTACAATGCAGTGTTGATCAGAGCCCTGCTGAGCCAGCAAGCTACAGAGGCATTTTTAATTGTTGCAGGTGGTCGCGCTAAGGCAATCTAGCTGTAATACTGGGATCTGCAAATAAAACTCCAAAGTGTGCATGTGCAAATGGGTACACAAACAAGAAAGATGTGTCCAAGACAGCTGTGTCTGGGATTGCTGTGCTACAACAATCCCAGACACAGAGGTTACAGTATGGCCTCCTTTTGCCTTATGTCACAGAGTCTGTAGAGAGCCACTGTGGATCCAGTCTGTTAGCATTATCAGTAGGTCATCTGAGATTCCACAGAATTATTTTGACTAAAAATGCTGGGATTTTAAAGGAGGCTTCTATTTAACACAATTTTTGTTCTTTGTTTCATCTGAAATTGCTTGATTTACAAATACAAGCTGAAAAGTCATACCAAACATACCACAAAATCATTCAATTGATAATGACAGTGTAAAAGAATTTCAGTAGCAGTGCAGAAAATGATTCAATGTACATGTGCACTGGATATTTTAGAAGGCATATAGTTTCATTAAAACAACACTGTTAACTCTCCTAGTGGTCCCCTGGAGGCAGTGTTCATGAAACCCCACAGTACAGTCGATTCATTAGCAGGAATTTATCCAGCCATGAGGTCATTAAAGTAGAAATAGATTATTTTCTTAGGAACATGAATAGGAGCTCCAGAAATGGTCTGCTAGATGGATTTCTTTGTGAGCTTTCAGCCATATGTCATGGCTTTTATCAGCAGGTGGCATTTGCTCTGTGTCATGGAGATGATTTAGTTATTAGGTAATTTAATGACAGAATTTCAGTTCCTGTCCTTTGGAATAGACTATGATGTTACCTCTAGAGGGAAGAGGGGAAATTTTGATTTTAATTTAAAGAGATACTATATTTGAAAACAGTGAGTGTAAAAAGTTACTGAACTCAAAAAGCCTAATGATACTGGTTATCCCGGATCATCCGTGTTAGTTTTAGTGAAGCAAGTAACCCAAAAACCCAAAGAAACCCAAAGAGACCTCAGGACAACAGCTAGCAATATGGAGGCTGGCTGCTAGGCCAAGTATTTCACTATTACTTTGTATATTAACATAGACTTGTATTGAAAAATGTTTCACTTTTCCTTCTTCTTCTTTAACTCTGCGAAAGGCACAAAAACAGTCAACGTGGCACTAAAAATATTACTCATGACTACTTACAGTGTCAAATTATGCATCTTTGTTCTGACCGCTGACATTTAATAAAATTATCTTATCAAAAATGTTTTCTTTTTCAGGTCAGTTTATTCACTATATGTAACACAGTTTAAAAAAAACCTACAGTTGACAAATTCCTTAACAGAGACAAAAGTAACAGAGAAATTACAAATAACACACAGTGACAAAAACACACATAAACACACTGTGGAAGTTATTCCACAACTCTGTCCAACCACAGAAAAACCATGGTAACACCTCAAATGACTGTTTAAGAGGGAATAGAGCAGTTTCTTCCTGTTCCATATTACCATGCCTACTACATGTTCAACCAATGCTATTGTTCATGTAGCTCAGACTGAATTTGTACAAATTTGTACTTTAAAGCTGTCAGAAAACAGGTAATGGTACATCAAAGATTATGCATTTGGTCTCAAGAGAGCTCACTGCTGTGATGATTCATTAATGATGACCTTTTTTTCAATGGGAGTACACCTTTGTAGTAAAGTAATACTTGTTATGTGTGTTGTGTTCATTTGCTGATGTAAAAAATAGAGAAGAAGAATAATTTAGACTCTTGGGTGACATTTATTGCGGTCTCTAAATGCAGCACACTGCCCAGTGTGCATGAAAGATGTGTTTTGTCTTGACAACACACTGTATGGAAATGATTTGAAAGACCTTAGCAAAATGCATTAGTTCCACTGTTCGTGTCCCATAAGGACTCTACAAACTCACATGTGCATAAGAGCTCAACATGTCAACAAATTCTTCTCTGTGAAAGGAGAGAAAAATAATCTTTCAACTCTAAAGATTGCATGTTCTATACTAACATTAAACATGAAAGGCATTCATCATTTTCAGGATGTGTGGACTTTTATCTATAAATACATAAACTGGCTGTAGGACAGGGTTCTATTTAGAAAATAAGTAGGATTTATATTAAAACCCCCCAACATATGATGATACTCCATAACTTCACTGATAAACTAGCATGTGCTCCTACCTGTTATTCCTCACATTTGGGTATGGAGATGGTCATGTTAGCCCTCTCAGGGCAGGCTCATAAGCAGTCATTGCCATGCTACTTTCAAACCCTAAACTGGCTTGTCCAGCCCCACCTCCCCTCCAAACTGTTCATTTCCACATCACCACCTCTTACAAGCATTCAACTGTGTGTTGAACAAATTCTATTGGGCTTAGAGATGGAATGAATAAGTTTAACTTGCCTGTTAAACAACAAAACAGGACTCCTCAGGCAGTGTTTTTTTTTTTAAATAAAATTTATAACAAAAAGCACTATTTTGCCATTTGTCATTTAGGTGAGGTTCAAGGGTCTGGCATGCAGTAGGAGCATGGCGGCTATTGCTGGTGAAATGCATGCTGCGTGATGAACAACTTCCCTTTCCTGCCGTTCTGCAGCTGTAGCAGGGCCCGCAGCTCCTCAGGGCTGTAAATCAGAGCCTTTGTACTCCAGAAGGATCCTATCAGCCACAGGTGTGGGCTCTGCCTGGGGAGTAGACAGCGCAGTGCTGGAAATACTAAAAACTGGAGAGCACTAGCTAGCCTCAGCCAAACCAGTGAGACAACTGAGGCAGGAGTGCAAAATCCAAGAGAAGAAAGTGCCAAGTATGTCAGGCAGACTGGTGTTTTAGTCATATGAACAGTTCTCACAGGTTGAGCTGCTCAGGAGATTAAAAAAAAAAAAAAACACAGTTCACTGAGGCAAACATCAGTGTGTGGAACCAATGAGCCACTGATTTTCTCTCTAAAAGGTATAATTCTTATCTAAACATTAAAAAAAGGTTGCCAGGAAATGATTGTGGTTATGGTTTTCATAAGTTCAGGCAATATCATGTTACTATGTTTAGGATTATTGTCACTGTTAGTGTCACATTCAGTCTAAATATAAGTGAAAGGGCCATTTTGAAAAAAAAAATCCCTCAGTGTAGACATCATATATCTTTGATTATGAACTAAAACAACATTTATTTTTATGTTTTCTTATTGTATGTTATGGTATGACTGCTGTCCTGTCATGAGCACACTGAAGCAAATTCCTAACAACTATGTTGTATGGCAATAAAGTATTGAATCTTGAATCATGTTAATATAGTCTGAACAAAAGTCTAAACCTGAAGTCATCCACAATCTGAACACCCAACAAATGCATCATGGACATTTTATTTAGATGAATGGAGTATCAGCTAAGTATGGCACTTCACTTGATAACAGGTGAAATTTGATAGCTGCGGGGAACACTACACCAGTGAAATAGCAAGGACTCCAGAGAAAAAGACTGAAAGAGCACAACATCATATTTCTGTAAGCACCAGACCAAAACCACTCACAGCATCTACTGAGAAGAGCCAGTGAACAAGTGGAGAAAGATCAAGGAGAATGTTCACATTGACACCACCAGACACCATCTTTACTGGTCATGATAACTGATGACTGAGTCTGGTTCTGCTCTAGGTTTTTGCCTCCATTCCACCGTCACTTAGTGCTGCTTATGGTGGGAATTGTTGGGACTCTAAAGAATATGAAGAGTACGGTCTAGACCTGCTCTATATGAAAAGTGTCCAGGGATCCAGGGATAACTTAATCACTGTTGAGATTCAACACTATATAAATGAAATTGAGTTGACTTGATGACAATGGTTAGATATAGTATATGTGTCACAGTGCAGGCAAAGGACACAGAAGACAGGACCTAAAACGCAGACAAACAAGGCTGACTTCAGTCCAGAGATTTATTTGAACCAAAAAAAAAAAAAAAAACTGAGGAAGACCCAAAAACTCACTGCCAAAACAGAGCAGTGGAAAATCCAGAAAATAAAGTCCAAGGAAAAAAGAACGGGAAAACACTGGAGACACTGAGACACTGAGAAACAGGAACATGAGGAACATGAGGAACATGAGGAACATGAGGAGCACGAGCACGCCACAACGCCACATAAGGCAATACTCTGGTAACTAAGGAGAGCACAGACAAGACTATATATACACACGGACTAATAAACAAATAGGACACAGGTGAGACAGAAAACCATGAGCAAGTAAAACTACAAAAGACATGCCAGGAAACCATTACCAAAATAAAAAAAGAAAACACACAAGAAACACACCAGGACAAGTGACAACAAACTAAAACAGGAAATACAAGACCAAGAAACATGAGGGAAAGGAATACCAAAATAAAACCAGAAACACAGGAGAAATAATTACCAAAAATATCACATGAACCTAAACACTAGAAACTCAAGAGAAAATACAAAATAACAGAAACAAAGAAACCTGGACCTTGAGATTAATTTGTTAAACTACTGTTCTGATAGATAGGCTAATAGAAGCAGTTTTTGGAATGGTTGCAACTCATTTTGGAAGGCATTGAGAAACAACCTATTTTTACCAGCTGTTACAGTATCACTAGTATTATTTTCATTGTGTGAGAGAGAGAGAGAGAGAGAGGGGAGGGAGAGAGAGAGAGGTGGTGGTTTTAAGGACTTTGGTAGGTGTTTATAGGTATATGGACAGATTTGTTCTCATAATATAGAAAAGACTACTGAGTACCTATGGGTCTGAATTTCAGCATGTTGACTGGTGTGATCCCATTGTAATATGGCCTCTGGTGTTGTTAATGCAAAGACTCGTTGCGTGTTGTTGGTATTTTGCTTATGAATACACACAACACCTCTGCCAACCCCATTCTCTCACACACAGGCATACACACAGCAAATTCATGGTTTATGATTGTGGGAGGTTGGTGTGCAATCTGATACAACATAAACTGTAGAGCTTTCTACCTCAGACATTTGAGATTGAGATTTTTCATTAAAACTAATGTATTATTTAGAAAACATTCTCACTTACTGAGGTTAACTAAACCATTATGCCACTAACAAGTGTTGTAGAAGTACAACTTAAATCTGGATACCAAAGGATAGGGTGGGGGTTATGAGGAGTGTGTGTAGCCAAGCCTCCTTTTTGGACACCAGCGAGGGGAAAATTCACTGATGAAATGTGGCACAGACCCATGGAATGCAATTTCAAGCTTCCACATCTGTAGGAAAGATGAAACCAGGTTCCTAATTTTACAATGATGATGTCAGTGAAAATACATGACAGCAGTGGGTCAGGGTGCCAAGTCCCCCTCCTCATGTTTCCTCCCCCTCCTCTGCTGACCATGACAGTGAATGGTTGTTGGAGAAGTATTACAACATGCAGTATGTTCTCTCTCATGAGGGAAACAAGAGGATAAACTACAGTTTGAAAATCTTTAAACATTGTTCATTTTTAAAAGATGCCTGATGCCTGCCTTTTTCTCTGGCACAAATCGTACCTTTATAAGAAACTGCTTTCCTCTGTTTTTGTGGGAAGGGATTAAAGTGAGTGGTTGGGTGCTGAGGAGACATCAGCACATTTCCATTTTTCTGTGCTACTCAGCATTTCTCATCATATTGGTTATCCTCAACAGAACAACATATATATATATATATATATATATATATATATATATATGTATATAATTTTAAACCAAGTAGAACCAAGTTAACATACTGAATCAATTAACAGCTGCTGTATATCAAAGCCATTCCAGTTAGCCATGTGCTTTGATCAGAGGAAAAGCACTTTCCTTCAGTTAAATGTCTGTCATGGTCCTGAATTTCAACTGCTGAGAGACCTCACAGTGGACAGACTCACATTTGAAAGTCAGAGCCAAAATGGAACCATATTGCAGCTTTAGCCACTGAGGCCCAAAAGCTGAGCTGTTTTAAACTGCTTTCAGTAAAGGTTTCAATAATACAGATGCATTAATGAATGCATGACTACACAGGGCACATATGAATACACTCAGCTGTGCAACATATTTTGATAAATAAAGAAAGTAGATCTCATAAAAATAAAGTTAAGAGGTGCTTCAATTGGAGTGCTTCATGTTAGCTCCCATTAATAAGGACCATTAATACATTTGCCATAAAAGCTAATCTAATTATACTTACAATTTAACATCTTACCCAGACAATATGGGCAAGTGGTGTTTTCCTTATACTGGCCTTCACACTCTACCATTAGTACTGTTTGAATTCACTCTGCATCAGCAGGAGGCATGGTGTTTGTCTGGGTGGAGAGGGGGATCACTCTCATTTCCAGGAAATGGTGTTTTCTCTTAATGTATTTTTATAAAGATTTGCAGGAGCTGAGCTAGTTCTATGACACGTCTAATTAAAAGAAAGAAAGAAAGAACCTTCATCAACCATGGTCTTGAAGTGACATGGTGGACAGCCTAATGCTAGAACTGCATTGTTTTATTCTAAGCACAAGGTCTTCTGTAACTATACAGTGTACAATGTATAACAATACAACACAGAGGCAAATGAGTCATAGCTTAAGCAAACAAACAGGTGTGATACCATAAAATCCCTCCTTGAATACAAACAGCAGCAGAACCATGGTAGTAGTATAGATCATGGGCGGGGAGGACCCAAATGCAGACAAGCTGGCAGGTGCAGTGTACAGACATTCATGAAAAAATGAATAAGGTTTGCAAGTAAAAAGGCACTCAAGCAGGCAGGCAACAGGCAACATGGCAAGAAGTCCACAGCATGAAGAGCACAAAGAACAACACACTGAAACAAGAGTTTTCTCTAACTAAACACAAAACAATTTTTTAGTTAGTTGTTAGTAATGATGAAGACCGCACTTTAGGGAACAAATTCTGAATTATAGAGACTTAAATTAGACTTACTTGGATACTATTAACACTTGTCTTGTGTGCTTTGTTATATAAGATTAGACCATATTTATTAAATGTTAATAAGCGAGAGTCACTGTTGTTGTCTTACAACTACCTTATAAGGTCTACATCTATATTAAGATCATAATTCATGTATAACAACTTCCTTATTTACTGTAAAAAAAAGCAGTTATCAGGAGGTTATTGAGGGAAAACTCTTAATTAATGGCCTAGTAGCTATAGAATATGCTCATACAGAGTAAGGGATTAATAAGATAAGATAGAACTAATAAGTGCCAATATGCATGCTAATAAGCAACTAGTTAATGATGAATAAGTGTACCCTAATATAAAATGTTACCAAACTTTCCTCTTTGATAAGGTTTATAGTCACTAGTGCAGGTCTGTACCATCCCCTAGTTATGCTGTTAAAGGATGATAGGGGATTCCCATAATGCACTGAGTTCCTCTCTCTTTCGCTATCTACACGTAATCATATCCCATAAATACATTACTAACTCAATATTGTCCCTTTCCCATAGTTTGTGTTTCATCTCTTCCTGCACTTTCTGCAGGTATTTCTGCTCTGAGCTGTAGCGTCTGATATGTGATGACAAACCTAACTGGTCGAGGCAGATGGCCGCCCACCCTGAGTCTGGTTCTGCTCGAGGTGTCTGCCTCTTAAAAGGAAGTTTTTCCTTGCCACTGTCTCCTAGTGCTTGCTCATGGTGGGATTTGTTGGGTCTCTCTCTGTAAAGAGTACGGTGTAGACCTGCTCTATCATGAAAAGTGCCTTGAGATGACTTTTGATGTGATATGGCGCTATATAAATAAAATTGAATTGAATTGAACCTCCTGCTGCTCCTACAACTCTACTGAACACCTGCTGCTATATTTAGAAATTATTAGTCTTACTTCTATTATTGTTATTACTGATACGATTGTCATTAATATTATTACTATTGTTGATATTATTAATACCACTTTACATCTTTATATGTTCTCCCTCCCTCATTCTCTTCTAACTCAATCTGTATTCTTCTAACAAAATAATCTAAAAAATAAACTAATTAGAATCCTTTTATTCTGAGCTGACTGAGAATAAAACAGAGATGAAAAGAGGGGTTGGGGGTGTCATAAGATTGTAAAGGTACCTGAGCTGTCATTTCAGTGACTGAGGTTATGGCAGCAAGACTTACTGTGCACTAACCATGGTTATAGAACAAGTTCAGGATCTAGGATGTTCCTGCTATAAAACATATTTCAATCATTATGGCTGTTATGTTATCATGTCTTAGGTAAAACATTCTAAATAGATCTGTGGTTCAAAATTAGTATAGACACTTATTATGAGGGAATTCTTGGCCCATACTGTGAAGACTTGAAATATGAACACAATGTAAGAGCTAGCAGACTAATTTGTAGGATTGGACTGATCAGTCAACAGATCTAACAGATGTAGGTAGGCATCAGTAGACATAGGCTTCTGAGGTGAATGTGGATGTCAATACTCTGACATCTGACTACCAGCTTTGGGGAAAAAAGTAACTGAACTTTAACTTGAACTTAAACTGTTGTCTGACTTCAACGGGATGGATATAAAGGTACTGTAGTAATTAAGTTTCTGGTCAATAATACCTCTCAGATATATAATAATACCTTTTCATTTACTACCTCATTATTATAAATCAACGAACTTGTAAACCATAATTTCTAGGACTGTATTCATAATCTGATTTTTTTAAATAAGTTTTGAAAATAAAGGAAACAGTAGTTGAGTATTTTCCACTTTGTGCCAAGGAAACATAATTTCACAAAGAGTTTGGTTTTAAAAGGAGCATTAGAGTGTTGGGGCAATGAATTATAATGGAAATGTTTTCACAGTGTAGAGCCTTGTAGATTTTGCTTTTTTGTCATTATGATTTGCTCATGAAAGACATCTAGGCATTATTTTTGTATATGAAAATAAAAGCCAAGTTGTAATAAATACCGGTTTTCCCTTGAGATCTAGATGATCTACATGTAACCATTCAACAGCAGTTGAAATACTACTTCAAGAATACTACTTTCAAGTTCTACATAGTTCTGGACACATTTCTTGGCAAAAGCTGCATAACAGTAGTTGAAAAAAATTAATCATCTACATGAAATAATATGTTATTGTGTAGGTTTTCAAGTAAGATGTCACTGCAGTTTTGGTGACTTGGTTCCTTCTGGCTACAACATTATTATTACTATATTATTATTAGATTGTATAATAACTGAGACAAATCAAGATTAAATTCCATGCAGAACACCAGCACATAGTGTAAAGTTTAAAAAAAATAAATAAATAAAATTTTTTATTACCATTTACTGAATGCACCAAAGTTTTCCCTTTAAATTCTAATAGAATACAGCAATAAAACCACCAAGCACATATGGTGAGAGGCTCAGAGATGACTGCATTGTTATTCCATGGTGTATCATTACACACTACAACAAATTAGAACAAGATGGCCAACAACAATTTATAACAATAGAACACAGAGGCAAATGAGTCATAGCTTAAGCAAACAAACAGGTGTGATACCATAAAATCCCTCCTTGAATACAAACAGCAGCAGAGCCACAAGCTGAGACCTTCAGTCAAGTTAAACTATGACCTCAGACAGAGAAAGGTTTCACATACTTAGTCACATCACAGCTATGTTGCTGTTATAAACACAAACACAGGGTTTCAGTGGACAAACCACATGTGTCTATCATAAAGTTAGTTATCCAAACAACAACAAGAGAAGTGAACGAGTATCCATGATGTCACTGGAAAGGTTGTTTTACAACACAAATAAAAACTTGTCCTTTTGTCATTATTACAGCTTTGGTTCTGGATAATTAATTATGGCCCCAACAAAGCTGACACGTCTTTGGTAAATTCCAGCTGGCTCTGTTGTCTATAACAGTTTGAAGTATGTTGTATTTCCTTCTGGAATCTAAAGTTTGGTGTCAGAGTTGAAATATAATATTTGTTGCTGCCAGTTTGTCTGGCAAAATACATAATAAATATATGTTTTATTGGACAGTTTTACAACAGCACTGCCTCTGTAGAATTTGGGGTTCTTATATGTTATTACCATCTATATAATATAATAGAATAGAATATATAAATGAAAATCAACAGAAGCGATGAAGTCTATATTAAACATCACTTCTTTTTTTTATATATACATTTCAACTTGGATAACAATTATATCTTTTACTACACTCGCCGTTGAGTGCATCTCCTGAGGTTGAGAGGACTATTTGCAATAGGAACAGCAGCATTCATTCTTACATTAACAGCTCAGCAGAGCTCTGTTAAAGCCTTTTTTTGGGGTGGAGTTGGGGGGGTGCTTTTTCCTTACGGGCCACTGTAGAAAATTGTGTAAAGAACATACCTCCTTAAGTACTGTGTCATATCAAGGAGTTCCAGTGGCACCTAAACAAACCAATATGTGAATTCAAATAACAACAAATTAAAGCATGAAACTGCAACAGCCTCGTATCTATTCAGCAAAATATGTTGTTTTCCCTCAAACGCAACAACTGTAACTTTGGATTCATATATATGTTTTCTGATCTGCCCCCTGTATGGTTATGGTTAGCTTAGGCAACTACAACTACTTGGTTAAGGCTCAGGAAAAATTGTTAAAATCAACACTGACTACTGTCAAAAGATGTGATGCCACAGCCTCTGAAGTCCGAGTCAGAAGTTTTTATACCATCAACCGTGAACTTCTCACTAAAGAGCAACACACATTGGCAGTATATGAGGCGCATCACAACACTTAAACCTGATCACTGACATCATGTGTCATCACAGATTGAAACATGAGTATCAACTCAGAAAAGAAGGAATTTAGGACATTTTGCCAATATTTGGCAAATTCTGGCTACCATGCCACAATGACTTCTTTTGACTATATGGCAACATGGAGGTAGTGGTAGTGGCAGTTAACATTTTTATCAAATTAGGTTTTATACCTGTAAACCAGTTTACTACATTTGTACATCTATGTCAGTGACAGTCATGCTCATCACTGACTCTCTGTTCAGTTTTTCATGGAGCAAGGTAGCTAATTTGCTATGAAGAAAGAAAACATCACATATTCTTAGTTCTGCTTAAGTCTTTCCTACAAAGGTCTTTTTAGTCAACCTCAACAGTGGGAAACAGTCATCAGTGAACACAACACCAGACCTATTTACATCTCTGACCTACTAAGATGTAGACTGTCATTCAGAGGTCTGAAACCAGGCTAACGCTGTCTGTCACAGTATTTAGCTTTGTTTGGTTTGGAGTCACTACCAGGCAAAATTTTTCAGTCATTGTTAGCATCTGGAGATGTAGCACAATCCAACTTGCTATTTAAGTGTCAAAACAGCATGTGCTTGGAGTCACAAATATTTTGTCTCATCCCACCACATGTTGTGTTTTTTTCTTATAGTCTTTATAGTCTTTCTGTGGAACTTACATGTTTATACCACTTGTACATGGAATTAGTAGAGAAATTCCCCTCCCCCGTGTTTGCTACCCCATAAAGCATTCCTCTGTCTCACTGACATAACTACCACATGACTTGAAAACAGATGCAGTCATAAAGGCATTTATTAGGGAGGCCTTGGTCCCTCTTTAATATGAAGGTTGCACCTGCTAGCCTGCCAGCCTAATATGATCCAGCCTAAAACTCCAGGAGCCCTCTCCTGCAAAGCAGAGGGCTCCTAGAGTTTTAACACCTTCTGGGAGTCCCAGGTGCATGCTCCAGCACTTGGCCCAATTTCTCCTCTCTATGTTATTTTTGTCTTTCATGTGAGGCCAGCAGAGAACAGCAAGAAAGCAGTATTAGATTTGTATTAGTATCTGCATTTGTATCATATACAACACTCTAGAGCCATGTTTCTTAAAACAGAACAACATTAACTATAATCCTAACTATGAAATGGAACAGAACAAATACATACAAATGATTTAGCTTTTCTTGGAGCTAACATTATGCTGAAGATGAAAATGTGCAGTTTTTCACTGTGAGTTGAGAGTGAAGCTCATGGAGTGTTCAGATTGCTTCAGTTCATTCTCTGGGAAACATGAGTGCATAACAGCCAGTTGATTTTCGTTTTGGTGTGGGAAAACAGATGACAAGCCTTTGATGAAATCGGAAAACAAAGAATGACTAGTATTTTTTGCATTTTTTTTCTAGCTATCTTTGCCCAGATAAGGTGAAAATAGATCAGCAAGAAATACCCTGCTATTAGCCCTCATCTTCATGTTTTGGTTGTCAGTCCTTTTCTGTGCTGACCAAAAATAGCGAAAATAGCCAGCTAAGGTAATCTATTTTCACCTTAGCTGAGCAAAGATAGCTAGCGAGGGCTAGCTTTAGTCGCCTTCACTTGGCAGCACAGAAAAGGACTGTGCTAGCTTACGGGGATCCTGTGCTATTGGTCATTGGGTGACTTCCGGGGCAAAATAATAATAAATAAAATAATAAAATAAAATAATTTAATCCATGACAAAACGGGTGGTTTTTAAGGCTGTAACTGATTTCTCATTTTCTCTGTTAAGATAATGTCAGGGTGTCAGTTCTGAGCCAGGCTTTTGTTTTGTAGTTCTGTTGTGTTTGTTTTATTTCCTGTTTTATTTTGTTATCACTGACCTCCTCTTGTTTCAGGTGTCTTGTCTTCCTTCCTTCTGTGCTCCTCCTCCTGGTGATTACCTACCTGCCTAATGTGGTTCACCTGTGTCTCATTGTCTGCCCTGTGTATTTAGTGTCTGTGTCTCCTGCACTCCCTGCAGTTCGTCTTGTGCTCTGCCAGACCTACAGCTTTAGTAAGAAGACTTTTCTCTCGCAGCCATAGTTTTTGACCCTTGCCTGTATTTTTGACCTTGCTCAGCTTAGCCTCTTGTACCGTTGCTTTCTCTTTCTGCTACCGTGTACCGACCCGCTTGAATAAAGGACCTTGTTTTTGTATACTCTGCTTCTGCCTCGTGTCTGCGCCTGTGTCCACACTGCTACCCTTGACAGATAAAGCAAAAAAAAAAAACAAACAAAAAAAAAAAACATGTAAATCTGTTTAAATCTGTTAATAAGATACATTACTTCATTGAGGACCAAGTAGTTCCTCAAGGGTTCCTCAGCCCTCGCACTCTGAACGGGCCCTCGCACTCTGCGCTTAGCAAAAATGTCAAGTTTGGGGCAGATTGGACAAAGTATGCATGAGTTACATCAACTTCCTGATTAATGGCGAATCCTCAAAATTTGCCATGGCACCACAGACGCCCTTCAACAGAACATCAAAATTTTCACAATAAGGAATCGTGAAGTCTTTAAGGCTTTCCTGACCAAGTCTAAAGTGGATCACATCAACCTGATAGTAACAGGCTGTCAAAGTCTAAAACATGTCATTTCCTGTGTCCAGTAGGTGGCGCTATAACTTTTTGTGAATATTGACATGTGGTGTCAGACAGACCCTTATCATCACTGTGAAATTTGGGGCTGAGTATGACTGAGTTACAGCAAGTTAAGCGCAACTTCATGGCGAGTCATCAAAATTTGAGGTGCCACCATGGCCACACCCTTCGACATCAACAATGATAACTTTGATAACTTTTAATCACAAAGGCCTTAAGAGTTCAATATGATAAAATCTGTAGGAGGAGTTCGATCAAATACAACGTCCCCAAATGCTGAAAAATAATCAAAATTTGTGCGATAAAATCAAAATGGCTGACTTCCTGTAGGTTTGAGGACATAATGTCAAGAGACTTTTTGGTGCATCTTGGCATGTTACATCATGCCTTGGAATTTCGTTCACCTTGGACAAACTAAGCCCAATGGGAAGGGGGTTTGTCCAAGGGGGCGCTATCGAGCCATTTTATGGTGCCAATGAATGAGACCCCTATCAGATGTCAATTTTCGCCAGGTCTGATGCGTGTGCAAAGTTTTGTGAGTTTTTGAGCATGTTTAGGCCCTCAAAAATGTGATTTTAGCATCATGAGAATAATTCTTACGATTACAATAGTAATAAATAATAAATAATAAAAATAAAAAATCCATCCATCTATGTTTTGCCACTACCTGTGAAATTCCTGTGTCTAACAACCTTGTCTAACCCCCCCTGGGGGATGCCAAGGAAAACACTGGCCAGATGGGATATGTAATACCTTCTGCATATATTAGGTCTGCCTCAAGGTCACTCTCCAGGTGGACGCGTCTGCATACCTCCATCCTCAGATGTAGAGACCATATCATTGAGAAAGATCAACAGTTGTAGTTGAAGCTTGTCCCAAATGTTAGAGCTCCTTCAAAGCAAACATCAGAAAATGTATGCTTAGAGTAGAGCTACATGATTATGGCCAAAATGATAATATTATTTTAATCTATTTTGAGATCACGGTTATTTTTTACTATTGTTCAGTGATTTTAGGGACAAAATATTTTTATTGCACTTTCACATTAAATAAACAATGCATTGCTTTCACTTCCATGTTGTGTTACCCTCCACAAAATTGACACCAAAACATTTTACTGAAAATTAAAACAATAGAGCTGCTTCTACTTAGCATTTATTGGACACAGACCTCTGGCCAAATGAAATGTGATTACATTGATTATTTCAGTCTGTCTTTGGGAGCTGAATGGATGTGGTGACAGATACGTATCATGCACTCTTAGCATTAGATTTGTTCTTGCTTAACATCACCTGTCCTAAATCCAAAATAGTTCCCAATGATGTATGACAATCTGTTTCAAAGGACTGGCTCACCTCCTGCTCCAAAAATTTGATTTTCTTTAAGCCCACCACTTAACATGCGATTGATATTTGAAAAATTGTGCAGCCCTAGCTTAGAGAGAAGAAAGCTCATGACCACAGATGAGAGAGGGTACATAGATCTATGGTAATCGAGAACTTTGCCTTCATCCTTAATTAATTGGATGCTGATAAAAATGTGCTTCAAGTCAGAAGAACTGCTGAAAAGCTTGAGAATCACGACATTGAAGGTCCCCTTGCAGGCCACAGTGCCAGACTCTTGCTGTTTGTTGCCTCAAAGGGCTCTGGGGGGTCAACCGGGCTGCTCTCTCTTATGAGAGCAACTTCATGGCATGTTAATGGCGTATCACGGCATCAACACTCATTTCACCACAGAAGTGTTTTATGGGAATTATAATGATGTGCATGGATCTTGTTAATTAATGGCCAAAGAAGCCACAGGAGCATGTGGACAGTGGAAAGAGGAGTTAGATAAGAGTTTAACGATAACTGATATAGTGGAAACTACAAGCTCATAGCTATGGTGTAAGGACTGCATTTAAACCCCTTACACCTGTTTTCTGCAGAGTAAACAATGCCGTTCCCATTTTATGAGTCTGACTCATAGCTTACTTGAAAGCCTTCACTGTGTGCTTAAATCCATAACTTCATCAGAGGCCATCTGGGATGATTTGATGCTACTCATTTTTCACCACACATTATTGACAGTTCAATGTTGTGTGGTGCAGACAGACAAAGTGGATTAGACTTTAACTTACATGACATTACAGAGACAATCTGTGAATTTGCTTCATGCTTTGAAGATTTAGATTCATATGTCTACCTTAAGGAAAAATTTTAAAAAAAATACATGTATATATAGTAGGGATGGGCACTTTAATTAGTTTTTGAAGTCGATTAATCAAGCCAATTTAAATTGATTAGTCATGATGTTAACACGTGCCCTCCACCAAAACCAAAATAATAATACGTTGTCATGCCATGTTTTTTGTGCTGTAGTGTACAGATGTACTACCTTTACCTCCCAAGCCCCAATCACCAACAACGCACCTCGGACTAGCAGCAATGTCTTGGCAGTGTATCTCCCATTTGTAATACAAGTCTAGAGCACAAAACCTGAAAATTTCCAGTCACCACTGATGTAACGGTGACAGACACCAGAAAAATCTGACCTGAAAGCTGTAAATCAAGAGTGTTTTCCGTAAGCACCGGCTGTTGGCCCAATGCCCAGACATTAAAACATTTTCACCCGACTACTTTCTTAATGTTTCAAATTATGACACTGTCACTTTATATTATGTTAAAACTCTAATCTTAAACCACATGAAGTATTTTTGCCATCAGCTCAGTGCATCATGGGAAATCTCCTGGCAGTCTAGGCCTATAGTAGCGTAACTGAGGGATGGTTCAACAAGCAACTAGTTTTTCAACATCACAGAAAATGTCTGATTTTGGTAATACTACGCAGGTGAAAGAAGGCTATCCTAGAAGTTTGTTTTATGTGGGAGCTAAAGGACATATCCTGATCAAAGATAACTCCCAGGTTCCTTACAGTGGAGCTGGAGGCCAGCCAATATCATCTAGCATAACTACATCATTGGAAAATGTATTTCTCAGGTGTGCGGGGCCAAGTACAATAAATTTGGTTTTGTCTGAGTTCAGTAGTAGGAAATTGCTCATCACCAAAATTCATGTCCCTAAGGCATGCCTGAAGTTAAGCTAACTGATCTCCATGTCTAACTTCTGTGAACATGGAGGAATAAGCCTATCTATTAGGCAGGACTTAAACCAGGTTAGTATTGTCCCTTTAATGACAATAAAATACTCTATAAAATACAGTCTATGTAAAAGTGATGTGATGGTCAATTGTATCAAAAGCAGCACTGAGATCTAACAAGACAAGAACAGAGACAAGCCCGTTGTTCTGAGTGATCAGGAGGTCATTAGTAACTTTCAGATGAAATGGCAGGTTTGAGTATAGGCCACCTTGCCCAGGAAGAGGGAAACCGGGGCACCCTCCTCGAGCCAGACCTGGGAGGGGAGCTTGCCAGTGAGAGTCTGGTGGCAAGGCAGGCGAGGGCAGAGCCACAGACTAGCTCTAGGGATGTGGAATGTCACCTCTCTGGCAGGGACGGAGCCTGAGCTGGTGCAGGAGGTGGAGCGGTATCAGCTAAATTTAGTTGGGTTCACCTCTACGCACAGCGTGGGCTCTGGAACCAAACTCCTGAAGAGGGGCCATGTTAGAGTTTCCCCCTGGGAACAAGAGGGTCACCTCTCTGTGACTACAGGTTGCAGGGGGTAAGGCTCTGGCTGTTGTGTGTGCCTATGCACCGAGCAGCGTTTCAGAGTACCTGGCCTTCTTGGAGTCTTTGGGTGTTGTCCTAGAAAGGGTGCTGGCTCGGGATTCTATAGTTCTGCTGGGGGACTTCAATGCTCATGTGGGCGACGATGGGGAAACCTGGAGGGGCGTGATTGGGAGGAACAGCCTCCCCGATCTGAGCCTGAGCAGTGCTTTGCTATTGAACTTCATGTTTGAGCTTAAGGTCGTTCATAAGTGTACATGGTACCAGAACACCTTAGGCCAAAGATCGATGATCAACTTTATGGTTGTATCATCAGATCTGCATGTGTCTTGGACACTCAGGTGAAAAGAGGGACAGAGCTGTCAATTGATCACCACCTGGTGGTGAGTTGGATTAGATGGCGGGCAAGACTGCCAGACAGACTTTGCAAACCCAAACGAGTAGTGAGGGTGGACTGGGAACGTCTGTCAGAGGCCGCCGTCTGGGAGGTCTTCAACTCCCACCTCCTGAGGAAATTTTCATGCATCCCAAAGGAGATTGGGGACATTGAGTCTGAGTGGACCATGTTCAAAGTCTCCATTGCAGACACGGCAGGCAGGAGCTGTGGTCAGAAGGTTGTCAGAGCCTGTCAAGGCGACAACCTAAGAACCCGCTGGTGGACACCAGCAGTAAGGGAAGCTGTCAGGCTGAAGAAGGAAGCCTTTTGGGCTTGGCTGGCCCAGGGGTCTCCCAAAGCAGCAGGCAGGTACTGGGAGGCCAGAGGGGCTGCACCTTCGGTGGTTACACAGAGGGGGGGGGCACTTTGAGCAGGCCTCAAGGATGTTCTGGAAAACCATCCAGTGGCTCAGGAAAGGAAAGCAGGGCCTACTTCAGGCTGTGTTCAGCTGGAGGGGGGGAACTGCTGACCCGGACTGGGGATATTGTTGAGTGGTGGAAAGAGCAATGTAAGAATCAGAATCAGAATCAGACTTTATTGCCAAGTAAGTTTGCACATTCAAGGAATTTGTCTTGGTATATTGGTGCTAAAGGATAGTTATAGTAAAAGAAAAGACAGAACTATATTTACAAGGAACATAAATATACATAATTAAAAAGTAAAGTGTAAAGTATAAAGTGTAAAGTGTAGAGTGCAAAAATGTTAGAAGGTGGCAGTGATTGTCCGGATGTGTGCTAATGTAATGCATAGATGTATGTTAATGTAACGTATAGTGGGGTGTGTGGGGGTTACAGTCCGTGACAGTCTGTGTGTGTGTGTTTGTGGGGGGGGCTAGATCTTGTTGAGGAGCCCAGTTGCAGACAGGAAGAAACTGTTTTGTGGCGTGAGGTCTTGGTTTTGGGGAACCGCAACCTCCTGCCAGAAGGGAGTGTCCTGAAGAGTTTGTGACCAGGGTGAGAGGGATCAGCCAATATCTTTCCTGCCCGCCTCAGGGTCCTGGAGGTGTACAGGTCTTGGAGAGAAGGCAGGTTACAGCCGATCACCTTCTCAGCAGACCGGATGACACGCTGCAGTCTGCCTCTGTCACTGGCAGTAGCAGCAGTGTACCAGATAGTGATGGAGGAGGTGAGGATGGACTCAATAATGGAGGTGTAGAAGTGCACCATCATTGTCCTTGGCAGGTTGAACTTCTTCAGCTGCCGCAGGAAGTACATCCTCTACATCCTCAGGGAGCTGATGTTTAGCTCCCACTTGAGGTCCTGGGTGATGATGGTCCCCAGGAGACGGAAGGACTCCACAGTTCTGACTGGGAGTCACACAGGATGATGGGGGAGGGTGAAGCTGTGTTCTTTCTGAAGTCTACAACTATCTCCACTGTCTTCACTGAGCTCCAGGTTGTTTTCACTGCACCACATAACCAGCTGATCAATCTCCCTCCTGTAGGCAGATTCATCCCCCCCAGAGATGAGCCCAATGAGGGTGGTGTCGTCAGCAAATTTCAGGAGTTTGACAGACTGGTGACTGGAGGTGCAGCTGTTAGTATACAGGGAGAAGAATAGAGGGGAGAGAACACAGCCTTGGGGGGGAGCCTGCTGATGGTCCAAGAGTTGGAGATGTGTTTTCCCAGCCTCACATGTTGCCTCCTGTCCGACAGGAAGTCTGTGATCCACCTGCAGATGGAGTCAGGCACGCTCAGCTTGGAGAGCTTGTCCTGTAGCAGTTCTGGAATCATGGTGTTAAAGGTGGAGCCAAAGTCCACAAACAGGATCCTGGCGTAGGTTCCTGGGGAGTCCAGGTGCTGGAGGATGAAGTGGAGGGCCATGTTGACTGCATCGTCTACAGACCTGTTGGCTCTGTAGGAGCCACTTCTGCAGGGGATCCAGAAGTGGGTCGGTGATGGATTTGAGGTGGGACAGCACAAGGCGCTCAAATAACTTCATTACCACAGAGGTCAGGGCGATGGGTCTGTAGTCATTAAGTCCTGTGATCCTTGATTTTTTTGGGACAGGGATGATGGTGGAGGCCTTGAAGCAGGCTGGCACATGGCATGTCTCCAGTGAGGTGTTGAAGATGTCCGTGAACACTGGAGACAGCTGATGGGCACAGTGCTTCAGGATGGGTGGAAAGACACCTGGCCCAGCTGCCTTGCTGGGGTTCTGTCTCTTGAAGAGTCTGTTGACGTCGCTCTCCAGGATGGAGAGAGTCGTCATAGTGGTGGGGGAGGAGTGGACTTCTAAAGTGTGAAGCTTTGGTGAAGCCCCGACCCCTACTGTACTGGGGGAGGGTGAGAGGCTGGTGTGGTGGGGCTGGGAGATGGTGTCACGGGGGATGGTGCCAGGACTGTCGCGCTGTCCTTCAAAGAGGCAGTAGAACTCATTCAGGCTGTTGGCCAGGCATGAGTTGTTCGTGGAGTGGGGGGCTTTGGGCTTGCAGTTAGTGATCTGCCTGAGCCCTCTCCAGACAGAAGCAGAGTCACCTGCTGAGAACTGGTGTTGTAGTTTCTCAGAGTACAGGCGTTTGGCTTCTTTCACTGCCTTGCTGAACCTGTACTTTGACTCCCTCAATCTGTCTCTGTCCCCACTCCTGAACACCTCCTCCTTCTCCAGCCTCAGCTGTCTGAGTTTGGCCTTGAACCAGGGTTTGTCATTGTTGTAACTCACCCTAGTGCGTGTTGGTATACAGCAGTCCTCACAGAAGCTGATGTATGAGGTCACAGTCTCTGTATACTCATCCAGACTGTTGGTGGCAGTCCTGACTACATCCCAGTCTGTAAAGTCCAAGCACGCCTGGAGATCCTTCACCGTCCCACTGGTCCACTTCTTTGATGTCCTCACAACAGGTTTTAGAGAGTTTTAATTTCTGCCTGTATGCAGGAATCAGGTGGACCATAACGTGGTCAGAGTGACCAAGTGCAGGGCAGGGGACGGCGTGATAGGCATTGTTTACTGTGGTGTAACAGTGATCCAGAATGTTCTTCTCTCTGGTCGGGCATTTAATTAACTGTGTGTATTTGGGTAGTTCGTGGGTGAGATTGCCTTTGTTAAAGTCACCAAGGACAATAACTAAGGAGTCCGGGTTTGTTCAGCTCCACACACAGAACCTGGTCGGCAAGCATGTGCTGTGCCTCCTGCATGTTGGCCTGCGGTTGGATGTAAACACCGACCAGTATGAATGAAGCAAACTCACAGGGGGAGTAGAAGGGTTTACAGTTGATAAAAAAAAGACTCCAGATCAGTAGAACAGTGTTGTTGAATCAATGTCACATCAGTACACCAGCCACTGTTAGTGTAAAACACAAATTCCTCCACCTTTCGTTTTGCCTGAAAGTTCTGCGTCGCGATCCGCTCTGAAGAGTCGACAGTCTGCTAGCTGCAGTGCAGAGTCCGGTATCACTCCACACGGCCAAGTTTCAGTGAAGCACAAAGCGGAAGATGAAGAAAAGTCTCTGTTTTTCCCCACCAGCAGCTGGAGTTTATCCATTTGTTGCTGAGTGAATATTTCTCTCACATTGGAGAGAAATATTCCAGTTAATGGTGTGCGATGTCCGCGTTGGCAGAGCCGCACACGTGTACCGGAGCGTTTCCCTCTCCTCCGGTGGTTCACTGTGTGTGCAAAGGTGAGGGCACCTTTGACCAGAAATCCACAGGGGTAGTGGCCCTGATGTCCATGAGTTCTTCTCTAGTGAAAGAGCAACCAGTACTTCCACACAACACTGAATTAACAAACAAAATAACAAAACACAACGCACACCAACACACCGAGGCAGCCATCCACGGCGCCATCTTGGTCACGAGAGGAGGTCATGAGAGGAGCTCCTGAACCCGGACAGTATGTCTTCCGTGGGAGAGACAGAATCTGAAGACTTGGGGAAAGCTTTGCCCATATCAAAGCAGAATGATGGTGTGGAGCGACAGGCAAGGCAGTGAAGAGAGAGAGGGGATGACATCCAGCCAGGCCAAGTTGAATTTGAATTTGGGTCGCTGCAGTAAGAATCAGGTGAGTCCCTGGAGCACCCACACCACTTCAAAAATTTGTTCATGACATGGAGCATTATCCTGCTGGAAGCAGCCATTAGAAGGTGGTAAACTGTGGCCATAAAGGGATGACCATGGTCAGCAACAATAACCAAATAGACTGTGACATTAAAACAGTAATTCACTGGGATTAAGGGCCCAACGTGAACCAAGAAAAAACATTCCCCACACCATTACCTCGCCACCACCTGCCTGAACTGTTGACACAAGGCAGGTTAGTTCTATGGATTCAGATTCTGACCATCTGCTGCCTCAGCATAAATCCAGATCCATCAGACCGGGCTATGTGTTTACAGTCTTTTATAGTCCATCCACCTCAAGTTTGGATATATTGTTCATTCTGATGCTTTTCTGCTCACCATAGTTGTTAAGAGTGGTTGTCTGAGTTACCGTAGTCTTAAAGTCAGCTCCAACCAGTCTAACCATAACCTCTGACCTCTCTCATCAACAAGGTGTTTCCCTCCACAGAACTGCTTCTTATTGGATGCTTTTTGTTTTGGCTCCGTTCTGAGAAAAAAGTCTAGAGACTGTTGTGTGCAAAAATCTCAGGGGATCAGCAGCTTAAGAAATACTCAAACCATGGTCTGAATCAAAGTCACTGAGATCACATTTTTCCCCATTATGTTTGATGTGATCATTAACTGAAGCTCTGGACTTTTATCTGCATGATTTTATGCATTGCACAGCTGCCACCTGATTGGTTGATTGCATTATTCCATTAAGCAGGTGTTCCTAATAAAGTGCTTGGTGAGTGCATCTGTAAGGGACTGTACATAATTAATGTGCTAAGGATGGGACTAAGCCGCATGTTCCACTTTTTAAAAAGCAATGCTGTCCCCAGCATTATTAAATATGTCTTTGTTTCCTTCCATTCATGTAGAAAAAAGAGTGCCCATAGGTCTATCAATTGGCTAGGTCACAGCTGACACATGAAGGCTATGGTTTCACTTGCTGTTTTGCTGTTGCTATTGCCACTAATTCTTGTCACTTTCCACTTCCTTCTGTGCTGAACTTGCTCTTTCCTTGTAGGAAGTGATTAAGTCAGAGATGCTAAATATTAACACTGTAAACAATTAATAAATAAAAATCTCTAATTTGAATTAGTCTGATTTACAGTACTTTATTTATTTTAGGGGCAAGCATTTTACTTAATAATATTGTACATCTTGTCTTGTGCTTTGTCTGTTAATGTGACTGCTAAACTCTCATTAATGGGGAAAACAAACTCAGGGAGTCTAAAACAGCACAGTAACATGTACAATGATCATTAGCAGATTGACATTTATAAAAGAAAATGCCTAAATTACAGAAGTTCTACTGTTAACTACATTGACTGAGTAACACCACAGACCCCATCATAGCACTAATGACCTCAAACACAAACACATATATTGTACTGATTGTACTGACTGAGTTTAAATCTCCCTGTTAATATCATGTCCAGCACTCATCTTTATCTGATTACAGTTGTGATGAGGAGGTCCTTACTACAAAGTGTTTTCTATTCAGTTTACATCTTATTGTAATAGATTGCCACCTAGTGAGCAAGCTCAGGTAATGCAGCTATTACTGACACATTATCACAGGTAACTCTAGTGGTATACATACAGTTTTTTTTTTTTTCTTTTTTCTTAGACTGGCAATCCATAAGTAATTTAGTAACAGTTTAGTAACTTTTTTTTCACTTGTTGGGGGTTTTGTACATAAATCTAAAAATATCTCTTCATAAAATTGTGCAATGTATGTTATTAGGAAAGTGCTACCAGTTCATCAGAGCCTGGTCTCTTGTCAGACATACAGGAGATCCAGCACACCAGTCAAAATGTAAACAATGAATAAATAAATGCACATCTTCTACTACTCACAGCACCATCTCAGCAATCACTTTGTTTACAGATAAAGTTCTATTTGAACTAGACAATAACATTGTTACTTCACTGACAGGCTGTCAAGTGCATCTTTTGGTGATGCCATTTTTGTGTATTGTATTGCTGACTCTGCACAACTAGCCACTGAGAACCGTCAACTGTCCTTTAATGTTCTTCAGGAAGCTCTCATCAATCTCAAACTTATACTTAAAGTTGGAGACCACAGCGAATCAATGTGTAGGGAAATTACGTGGAAAATAGATTTTCAAAATACAGTATATATACTTTTAAAGTCCATGAAAAGCAGTAATATTTATGAGTCAGTCACACCACAGAAAAATGTGCTATTAATCACCCAGCTAAAATTGAAGGGTTAAAACAAACAAACAAACAAACAAAAAATTAGCTTTCAAAATCATGAAAAAAGGAAGAGCCCTGTCTGCTCTGAGACGCTGGGGGCATGTCTGCTGCAGGTGCTGAAACCACGCCCACTCAAACGCTGCAGCACAGTGACAGTTTAATCTAGCATCATGCCTTTTCATGCTCCTGGCCACGAAAATTGATCTACTGAATCGAGTCCCACAGCACAAATGCAGCACGAATTAGGTCAGCAGTGTTATGAAGCTCTTTAAGGGAAGTGAAGTACAACATCTTAACCAAAAAAGTGATAGATACATTTTAGCAAATCATTAAGCACAAATCCAGTTATTTAATGCCTTGCAGCATAGGTCACGATCATCAGTTGTACCTGTGGCCATCAGAAGCAGGGAGAAGACACGGGGAGAGACAGTGAAAAGAGCAAAACACAGACAGAAAAACACAAAAACTACAGGACTGCAGACGAGGCTGTGATAGACATACCCTCTTGCAATATGTCTACATCATCGTCTGATAGAGTAAAAGTTTAGGAAGAACAGTGGCATATTAAACAGTATTTTGACAATCTTCTTAAGACAAGGTTCATTTGTGTTTCCTCCTAAACATCATCACCAGGTTGTCTATCTACCCACTTTGTAACTATTTTCGAAGGTGGTGGTATAAAGAATAAGGCCTATCAAAGGATGAAATACACTTTAGAAAAGCAATGTGTAACACATATAAGACAACTTCCACTAATGCAACTACACATAGTAAAAACCATGGTAGCAGTAATTTTAGAGTACATATTCCATCACAAGTTACGGACTCATGTTCAACTCGAGTTATCATTTTTGCAAATACTTGTACAGGCCTCCCACTTTTTAAAAGATGACATGCATGGTGGTGGAGCCATGTGATTTGCTACAACACAATGTAACTGAGAGTATATAGCCTGTCCTTCATGCAGTGGCTTTCATCTTGTCTAGCAATTTCTCTTCTGTAGAGACCAGTTTACATTTTCAAGTTACAAAGTTTTAATGAATCAAGTTCAAATTCAGACATTTTAAATTATTTCAAAACATTTACCTCGGTCGCATGTTGTCATCTCTCATGGTCACTTTTGTCTCTATCATGTGTCAAATTATCTGCTGGCATCTCATCCTCGTCAAAGGACATGACACACATTACACATGGCAAAGTGAGTGCTAACACACATTAAAGAGCAGCAGGTATTCTTTTTACTTTCATTTTTGCATCTAAACAGTAAAATAATGCTGTACAGTCAACATGTTGGATCCTATTAATTTAACATAGACAATGACGCCCAAATTGTGGCATCTCTCACCACCTGAATCACTAAATGCTCACTGAACAGAACATAAAATGATGTCTGAAGACAGGTTTATGCCCGGCATCTGAGGTAGTCTATGTATACAGAAATCGGGGAGCTGCATGGGAAGATTACAGACAGAATCAGGTATGCATTGTCAGTGCAACAAATATAGTAGATTTGTATTTATGCCTCTTGTTATTGCTTGTTTATTTAACCACATTTACTATCCTTTAACACATGTCTACTCCCTTTTAACAATTAACAACATGTAATGCAATTACTACAGTGGGAAGTAAAATTAATATCCACTGTTAATATGTGCACAGGTTTGTGATGAATCCCATTTCAGACTTAGAACAAAAGCATGCACAAAGAAACAATGGCTACAATGCACAATGGCTACCAAGACACCTTCATCTGCTGCTGTGTGCTGCGCCTGATGTTAGATAATACATGGGAAAAACATTTTTGAAAATTGATATCTAGTTTAAAGATATACTAACAGTCTAAACAGCGCAACAGTATTTCTTTTTTTTTTTTTTTTTTTTACAAAAGGAAGGGTCATACTTTTTAAAATGCCTTATATTAATTTTTTTTTATTTTTAACTCCATTGGGTTTGGGTCTCAGTTGTTTTATTTAATTTTTTAAAATTTTAGTAGAGGAGTAGAGGAAGGTGAGAAAAGGCAAAGAGGATTGCAAATCTTGGCTGAAATGACAGAGGAAGGACACACTACAAAACATCTTCTCTGACAGTGATGAGGATGGAGGAGTTGTTCCCCAAAAGTCTCTAGATGAACAATACTGAAGTAAGAAATTATATACAGTATGGATAAAGTACAAATGTTGGGTTTCAACCATCATAAATTACAAATTCAGAAATTTTCATAACACTGTGGCTGAGATTTCAGTTTCTCTTCTCCTATTCAGGTTAAGCAGTTTTTGGCCATTCTGAGCTGATTAAGCGTCAAAACGCAGCGAAAACACACTGGTATGCCTCATAGGGCACAAAATAGGCAAGAGATGTCCCAACAGGAAATAATGGGTTTCAACCATGATGAATGTTTATTGATATTACAAACTGAGAAACTTTTATAACAGTGTGACTGGGACTTCAGCTTCTCTTCTCCTGGTCAGAGCACACAGAATTTGGCTATTCTGAGTTGATTACATGTCAAAACACAGCAAAAACCTAATTTCAATCAGAGAAGACTAAATGATGAGACTGATATGAAGGAAACATGAAAGAGTAATTTTATTGAGAACGAAGCAGGTTTTGGCGATTAGACCCCAGCAGGAAGAGGATTGCCTCAGACAGCTTGGCGAGCCTGGCCATAGCTTCCCATAGGCAGAGAACTTCCCCTGGAGCCTAGACCTGGTGGTGGTGATGAGGGATAGAGCCTGAAGTTGGGAGGGATAGAGCCTGAAGTGGAGAAAACGTCAACTGGGAGGTAGAAGGAGGTGCTTGGTGTCTGCAGATGTGGTGGTGAAGGAGTGGAGGTGGGTCGCGTTGTTTCATTGCTGAAAAACAGCTGAATGACAGCAGGGAGAGAGAACATTTTAAACTTTGACAGCTAACCAGTGATTGGCGCAAGAAGTGAGTGTGTTTGGTTGTGATTGGATGAGAGCAGGAGAGTGTAAGATCAGCTTCTGATCAGTGCTTCTGTTTGAGCACACAGAATTTGGCTATATAGAAAGACGATAGGGGAAATAGTCTTTCTGACTGAACTTCCGCTAAGCTTCATATTCACACACTGGTATGCCTCACAGGGCACAAAAAAGGTAAAAGGTGTCCCGACAGGAAATAATGGGTTTAAACCATAACGAATGTTTATTAATATTACAAATTGACAAACTTTAATAACAGTCTGGCTGAGACTCCAGTTTCTCTTCTCTTTGTCAGGGTACACAGAATGTGGGTATTCTAAGCTTATAGTGTGAAAACGCAGCGAATATGTGATATTGGCACACTGGTATGCCTCACAGGGAACAAAAAACGCAAAAGGTGTCCCAACAGGAAGTAATGGGTTTCAACATAACGAAGGTTTATTAATTAGAAATGGACAAACTTTAATAATAGTGTGGCTGAAACTTCAGTTTGACTTCTCCTTGTCAGGGCACACAGTATTCAATATATATATATATATATATATATTTCAAAACGCAGCGCTACTGTGCGCTACTTTATCCATTCACACTATCTTCTGCTACTGATTTAGCCGAACTCTAGCCATGGCCTCTCGTTCTCCTTCTCCCTCTCCTGCCTTCTCTTGCTCTGCGTGTCAGATGTTCAGTTACACCTCTGCCTCGTTTAATGATAATGGTATGTGTAATAAATGTAGTCTGTTTGCTGTACTCGAGGCGAGGCTTAGCAAATTAGAGTCCCGGCTCCGCACCATGGAATCTAGTTCTGCAGCTAATGCTAAACAGCCCCCTGTAGCCGGTGCGGAGCAACCCAGCATAGCTCCCGTTAGCATTCCCCCGGCAGTTCCCGAGCAGCCGGGAAAGCAGGCTGGCTGGGTGACTATTCATAAGGACAGGTGTAGTCATGAGCAAAAGCCCACTGCCGACCACCACCCAGTTCACGTTTCAAACATATACTCCCCGCTCAGTGACACACCCGCTAAGGAGCCAACTCTGGTGATTGGCAACTCCATTTTGCAGAACGTGAGGATAGCGACTCCAGCGCCCATACACCGTAAAAAGTGATTTTGACTGTTTGTTATCTTAACACATTATTCTATGTCAGTAAGACAAATGATTACTGAGGTTGTTATAATAACATGAAATTACTTGTTAAAAACGTCTCAACTACAAAATAAATGCTAAATTGAAAATCCAGCTCCAACTGAATTAGTAATGCATGTCAACTTGACTTTGAAGACAGTGCCGAGGTTAAAATGCCTGCATCATCAAGTTTTTGTGACTTGCAATGCATTATGGGCAGCTGCAGGTCGATACCATGTGCTCCTTCCCTCCCATCCCCCTTTTCAGACGTAACCTGGAGGCCATCGTCTACGACATTTTGTTTCAGAGTTGACACTATTTTAACATCTACTTTACTCTGTGAATTTAGGATTTATTCCGACAACACCACAGACGGTGATTGCCGGAGCAGTGGAAAAATGAGTCAAGACATTTTTGGTGAGTTTTCTTTTGTTTTTCTGTCGAGTTTAGAAATGTTTTGTGTTGGTTTAACAGGGTAACGTTAATTAAGCTAGTCTTTGATAAAAACTAAAACAGAAACTTGGATTCAGAAGGAGTACAGTTGTATTTTTCTGTTTGATAAGTAAAGTACGGATATTTTATTTCTTGACGTTTTGTGAGTTTATGTTTATTTATTAGACTACCGGTAATTAAGTTGAGAAAGTCTGTGGCACGTAATGTTAACGAGCTGGCTGTGGGGGGAGGGGGGCGGGTGTGCGCTGCACACACCACAGCAGTGGAAAAAATTTAACATGTCAAGTCAACTGTTTGTCTGAAAGTAAAGTAAAAGTAAAAGCAGCAGCCTCCTTTTCTTGCTAATGTTACATAAAGCCTTCTATATTTTTTCTGTTAAACAAGGAAAGTAAGTGTCCGAATATTTCATTTCTTAACATTTTGTGAGTAATGTTTATCAGACTAATTGAGAAAGTTTGTGGGGGGGGGGGTTTGTATGCCACGCACACATACACCCCTGCAATGAAAAATTTTAATGTCAAGTCAACTAGTCTAAAAGTAATAAATAAAATTAAGCAAAACAATTGAGCAAAATAGGCACAATTTAACAAGATTTAAAACATGAAACATGAAAAAAAATGCTGTGTATTAAAAGTCATTTTAAACTGTTAATCACATTGTTTCTGTGTTTGCTGAGTGTGGCTAACGTTAGCAGTGCTATAGCACCAGCAGTCTTATTTTCTTAAAGTCTACATGCCTGTGCTGAATGCGGTTACACATTGCTTCGATCAAATGGTGACATTACAGTTTCTTCTGACACAGTGTACATACAACCTGATTATCATTTTCTAGATGCTAAACTGCTAAACTGTGCTGGTTATACAGATGTCACCTGTCCCACTTTCCACCTTCACTGGGTCAACTTCATCTGGAGCACAAGGGTCTTAGCACAGGGAGAGAGGGGGGCTGCCATTTGCTGGTCTGACTCCCCGGTTAGTGGTGGCTGGCTGCATCTTAGAGACAACAGTTAACTGTACATGTACATTGATAAGATAATAATTAGCTTGATTAATTAATTTGATCTATATTTGTTTCATCTGTTCATCCTTTTTTAAATTTCATTTTTTAAAATTTAAACTTCATCTCTTTAGATGTTAAATACATTTTGTTGCTGACTGTCCACAGCAGCACACTGCGGAGCTTCCTGCACCGGTACTCAATTCAATTCAATTTTATTTATATAGCACTATATTACAACAACAGTCATCTCAAGGCACGCTTCTCAGTAACGGGCCCTGCTGAATGCCATCTATGAAAGGTAATACACTGACATTGAATAAGTACCTCATACAACCACACTTGAGATAATCTGAATTCTTTTTGAGTAGTAATAAAGTGCTTTTGAAACTTGCATGCGAGTTGCATCAATGAAATGTTAAGATATGCAAGCAACAAATTATTAATTGAGATGTTTATGTCAGTGCATTATACTAGTGGTTCTTAACCTGGGGATCAGAATATCACGGGTTGTTGTGAGGGGATCATAGGAGATTACTGAAAGGGTGCTAGAACAAGTAATATGAAATGAAAGCTCAGAAAAATATTGTTTAAAGTCGAAACAGGAAATGTGAAAGAAAAATAAAGCTTAGGATTGTAATGGCATTCATAACTGAGTGTGTGTTTTTTGTGTTTTTTTTTTTTTTTTTTGTTTTGCTTTTTCGGTATAATCTTTTTCCATAGGTCTACATGATGACAACTGACTTTTTCTTCTGCCCTTTGTTTCTTCTTTGTTTTTTAATGTTGAATGAAGTGGACTTGTAAAATTTGTACTTTTTTTGTGGAAATCATAAGAGAATCAATGAACGTTACCAAAGTAGCCACAGACATTACGGAAGAAATTGTCCACTACCCTGCAAAGACTGTGCACAGTATTTCAGATCTAAAAAATCCTTGCAGGTCCACTTGAGAGATCATGGGCTCATAGAACGGAGTAGTGGACTTGTTGGCTTTAAAGTAAAATGCGTGTGACTTTGAAGAGGCAGTCGGCCTAAAACAATATATTGCTCATCTTGGGAAGCACCTGAGGAATAGGGAGACTGTTACCTGTCCTTTTAATCACTGTCTTTTCAAATCAAATGTTTACTCTAGTTTTACATCAAATAAATCTCATTGTCACCCACATTGTACTTTAAAAGACTTAAAGACAGATATCACTGTCGAAGAACGTGAATTGCCAGAATGTGAAACGGCTGAATCATAGTCACATTTTGCTAACAATGATTTTCATGTGTTACTTGAG
The DNA here is from genome assembly GCF_001640805.2 of Lates calcarifer. Lineage (NCBI taxonomy): Eukaryota > Metazoa > Chordata > Actinopteri > Centropomidae > Lates > Lates calcarifer. The sequence goes on from NC_066851.1 coordinate 140,100, forward strand.
GATAATTCTGATAATGAACCAGAGTACCATGACACCACTGAAAATATTCAGGGAAGGCTTGCATTGTTACTTTTGCGAATGCAAGCAGTCCTGCATGTTTCCAAATTAGCCACTCAAGAAATAGTCAGTGAATTTTATGACATTGGTGTTTTAATTGGTGAACTAAATGAGTATACAGTAAAAAAGGTCTTTAGGCAGCACAATTGTAATGTTGAAAACACTGTAACTTTGGTAACAGACGCCTTACACAGCCTTAATCCACTCAGCTCCATTTCCCAGAGTGGGTGTCTGGGATCAGATCAAAAAAGGTTGTCCTATTTCAAAGAAAAATTTGGTGTCATAGACCCAGTTGAGTATGTTTTAGACTTGCCATTAAAGAAAGCCTTTGTTTATGTCCCAGTTCTAAAAACACTGCAAAGATTGTTAAATAGGGGTGATGTTATTGACAAAGTTTTAGAAGAAGCCAATACAGAATCACTACCTGCTCATTACAAGACCCTATTTGATGGATTATATTTCAAAGAGAACCCACTTATGTCTGGGGAAGATCAGATAATTTCTTTAGGTCTGTATATTGATGATTTTGAGCTCTGTAACCCTTTAGGCACCTCAAGAAAAAAACACAAATTGTGCGCAATATACTGGGTAATAGCAAATTTACCTGTTAAATACAGATCATCGTCTAGCATATATCTTGCTCTCGTGTGTAAAAGTGTTGATGCTAAAACATTTGGCTATGACAGGATTGTAGAACCACTTTTGAGAGATCTCCAACTGCTTGAAAACCAAGGGATTTAAATTAGCAGTTTGGGAACCAGTGTAAGGGGTACCATCTTGTATGTATCATCTGATAATTTGGGAGCACATTCATTTGCTGGTTTTCAGGAGTCCTTTAATGTTGACAAGTTTTGTCGTTTTTGTTTAGCCAGTCGTAGTGATATTCTGAGTTGTTATGTGCAAAGTAAATAATTTTTATTGAGAACCAAAGAGTCCTACAATGAGAATGTTTCCAGGCTGAGGGAGAATGAGTGCTTGAAAAGTGTTGACGGAGTGAAAAAAGAGCGTATATTGAACAAATTATCTTACTTTCATTGTATTACAGGTTTTCCTCCTGACTTTTTACATGACCTTCTAGAAGGTATTGTTCCTTTTGAGCTCTGTTTGTGTTTGAAAAAATTCATTGGCCAAAAGTACTTCACATTGGATTATTTGCCATACAGGGCTTCCCCTATGAATTTTCTGACAGGGTTAACCGTCCACAGAACATTCCAGAAAGAGTACTTGTGTGCAACTATTGGAGGCAACGGCCATGAGAATTGGACCCTTTTGAGGTTGCTGCCTCTGCTCACAAGTGATGTTGTTCCAGAAGATGATGATGCATGGTCTGTAATTCTGGAACTTAAAGACATTGTGGAACTTTTGGCATCTTTCAGTTTTACAGATGAAAGCTTGTGTTACCTTGATGCCAAAATAAGTGAGCACAGAAAACTGTTACTGATTGTGTTTCCATGGCTGAAACTCAAACCTAAACACCATTTTCTTGAACACTATGCTCATTTAATCCGCTGCTTTGGACCACTGGTTGATTTTCGGACATTACATTTCGAAGCTAAACATAGCTTTTTCAAGAAAGTGGTTCCTGATGTCAATAATTTCAAAAACACTCTACTGACTCTGTTCCTCAGACACGAGCTTATGTTGGCATACTACCTGGATATGCCCAGCCTGTTCAAACCAACAGTGGAAGTAAAAGGAGTATCAAATGCAAGCAAGCGATTGAGAAGAAATGTAGAACTCTGAGCAGTGTATCTCTGGCCACAACCGCATACAAGATACACCAAGGGAATGTTCGTGTCGGTTGGAAGCGCAAGTGGGCTTCCTGATTTTTGTAAGATTGTCCATGTGTTGCTTGTATGCAACAAGCTATTCTTTCTTCTTGAACCTTTCTCAGCTTGGTATTTGGAGCACCTCAGATGTTACAAAGTCTGCAAAAGAGACCCTGCTCAACTGGATGGTAGCAGAACCTGAAGACCTGAACCACTACATTCCATTGTTGGCATACACTGTGCAAGGCCGACTTGTGGTTTCACTGAAGGCGTTTCTTGTAGATCAAGTTATTGTTTTGTAGCTCACAATTGCAATTGTGCCTCCCCACAATTGCAATTGTTTTTCAGTTTGTTAAAAATGTAATTTTTATTTTTTCACAGTTGGAGTTTGGAGCATCAGCTTACAGCTTCTGTACTGTCTTTAACAATAAAGGTACCGGTATGTTATAAGAGTTTGTTACAGTTCAGTAATTGATATTCATGGAATAACATACACCTGGGGCACACTGCCTACCTGAGCAGTACATGTACATCGCAGAACCTCTCATTTCAGTGCACATATTAACAAGTACGAGTTCAGGATGATACTTCCATGCGCAAACAAATAACCGAGACACTTCAAAGACCTGATTATAGCATGAACACTATTGTTAATATGACCACACTCAATCCGATTGTGAAATTATGTAATTTTTCTTTCAGTTTTTTCTTTCAACAGTTTCATCATGCTGCTGCGCATCATCTTGAGTGAAAATGACATTAGAAGGGTTACCATTGACAACTTGCCTGAGACTGTTGATGACTTCTGCTCAATCCTGAAGACCAAACTGGGACTAGGGGGGGACCTTGTGATTGAGTATCAAGAGACCTCGACTTTGATAATGAACTGTGCAATTTAAGTAGCATGTCGGAGCTTCCTAAAGATAAAGCAACTTTGAAAGTGCACACCAAGCCTTCTGAATCATACCACACAGACGCAACTCTAGACACAGCAAGCCTGTCATCATCATCCCTTGAGGAGAGCCCCAGTGGTACCCAAACTTGTCAGCTGCCTCAACCATTTGTCATTCCTGCCTTTTCTTTTGATGTTGAGTTGAAACTGAAGCAAGGAAATGAAGCCTTCCATAGAGATGGGACCCTTCTTGACATTTCAAAAGACATGAAATCGGACATCTTTGACAAGTTAGCAGAAGCCATATATGCTCACAATCCCTACCCATCACATGATGAGTATGATCATGTAGCCCAAGCTCTTATCAACAAGCATCCTTGTCTGGAGGAATCAGGGTCTGTCAGTGGGTGATATTGCTGGAAGTTCAGTTTAAAGGGCAACTTTCGGCAGAAGATGTGAATGGCTAGATGTTCTGAGCTCAGAGTCAATGCACATACCTCTGGATCAACAAGTTCAAAAAGACTAAAGATGGCCAGAAAGTCAGAAGTGAACTTCCTGCCAGATTTTCCAGAAGGGAAAGCCCAAAGTGACCTTGAGATAGAGAGATCTGCCATGGTCAGTGAGATGAAGAAAATAAAGGTTGACTGGAAGCAAATTGGTGAAATGATGAGTAACACAATCCCTTTACGGAGGAAAGAAATTGTTGAGGATGAACCCCTTGTGGGACAAAGTCAAAGACAGGTGGCCAGCCTTGTTCTCTGAACGGCAGGTAAAGTGTTTTTGAATGGTTTTCTCAAATGAAATTTTACTCTAAAGGGATAGTTTGGATTATTTGAAGTCTGACTGTATGAAATATTTATCCATAGTCATTGTATTGCATACAGTACTGCAGAAGTGTCAGAAGCTAAGCAATGTACACTTAGGAATATTTTTACCACTTTACCTTTGTGTGACTTGTGTGTTTTCCCACCAGAAAAGGCTGGCAAGATGAAGTGTTTTTTTTAATTTTTTTATGGTGGACCTTTCAAACACCTTGTGTCTGCTTCTTCAAACTGGGGATGTGCTGACCAGCATCTACTGTAGCTACTGTTAGATCGCCAGTATTACCCCGGAGGAGGTCTGGACCAGCTCTCGGTTTAAAGGGTCCGAGCTCACAGCTGTAGTGTTTTCACCCAACTTACAGTTTCTGCGGCTTTATAAGTTGGTGGCGAGGAGATTCGCCTAGCTACTGACTGCCTACTTCCAGATGCCTACCCTGCTACCACTAGTGTCACACCCAATCGAGTAGCCCTATGGGTCGGATATGATCACCAGTCACACCTGTTTATTTGAGAGGCTGAAATAACCCTTAAGAACTTTGTGATGTTATACACACTCTGACTTAGTATTTTACCTTTCTGAGAAGTACAGAACAATTGTCCACAATTTATCCTTAGATACAGTTTGTGAATTTTATTGAATATAATTTTAGCAAAGGCAAAGCATACAGCATAATCATATAAAAAGTAAAATATAATAATCAATCTTACAATAAAAATTAGAATAGTTCTGGAATGAGTAACTCACTGATTCCCATATTAAATGCTGAAACTGGTCACTAGGATGACTGAATAATTTGTTAAGAGAGATGGAGGGGTCGGCAGCTTGGCCTTAGCTGACCGATCCTTTTTTCAGGCCAGTCCCGTGAGGGGTGAGCCTCCTGACTCCGTACAAAGTCCCGGAGGACCTCGCCCGATTCACAGTTCCTCTTTCTGGGCCTGGCGAACTTATGAAATCTTCAGAGAGTAATTCCTTCACTGCAGTAGGGAAAATAATAATCCTTTGTGAAACTCCTCTTGCCTTGAGTCTTCTTAGCAGCAAATAGTCTCCCAGATTCTTTCGTTCTAAGTGAAGAAAAGTTTGCAGAATCCAACTTTCTTGGTGATGGCCAAAGAGGGGTCTTCCTTAGGTGATGATCCACCGATGGTCAACGAAGAGTCAGAAAAGTTGTCTGGTACATCACCTTTTATCTGGTTTTGGCCAGCTCTCCAACCCTCCCTCTCTGACTTCCTTTACCAAACTATTTTTGACAACGCTAGCTCCGGCACTGTCCGTTATGTTGCAATCCTTCTTGGCTTCAAATCCTTACCAATAGTGACCGCACCCATCCTACATACCGCTTCTCTCAATCATTCTTATTCTTGGTTACCATTTATACAATTAATCATTACATTCGATAATATCATTGGTATAGTTATTCTTGATCTTTTACACTTTGAATCACAATCACCGTTTAAATCACAAATCATGATTTTCATACTCTCATACCAATCTTACAGTGTTTTACCAACTTCCCTTTTTCTAAGACCGGATCGGCTATCTGGTACTTTCCAGTCATGTCACAATCTTACCATTGCTTAATCACAGTGTCATATGATTTTCCATTCATTTCACTTACACACACACACACACAGTATATTGATTATAATGCTTCACATTATGCTGATTAATTTTTAACAGATTAATTAAAACTGTGCATCTTACAACCATGGGGAGTATCTAGCATTAGGTCCCTTCTTTTGGCGTCGGGAGTGGGTAGATCTCAACCTTTCTTGACACTACTACACTGACTATGAATAAGTACCTCATACAACCCCACTTCAAATAATCAAAACTATCTCTTTAAACACAAATAAACTCAGTGTCCAGTTTAAGTACTAATTAAAAGCATATTCTTTGACTGTTTTTTGTTTTTTTATCCACATCCCCAAATTGGAGCAGAATTTGCTCGCCTGTTGACCTGAAGGGCTCCTTCTTCGCCAGGCCGGACTAGTATCTGGAAAGGTTCCTTTAGCTGTACAAAGCAAAGAGTGGCATAGTGGACCTGACCAGGCTGATGAGATGTCTCAATGATGACGTAAGTGTTAAAAATGTTTTTTCTTCATCCATGCCTCCCACATTTGTTGTTGGCATCTTCCACACAGTGTTTGTGAAACTTCCTTCCTGATCTGCAGTACAGATACAAAATAGTGCACACAGCTTCTTCTGTGTTGGATGGCTTTTTTATCCTCAGATCTGAATCCCAAATAGGGGGTCCTGTGCAATCACTGACATGAATGAAGATTGACGGCTCATATCCACTTCCTCCCACTGTCCAAAATATCCCAGATACAAGTGCTGCCATCTTGCGTTGGTGACATTATTTAGAGCCAGAGTCTGTGCAGTAGTGATCAGGGTTGTAACCAAGGTATTGAGTTCCTGCCCATACAGCTGGTAGACTGTGTGACATGAGCAGAGCTGAGCTGTCAGTCATGACATAAAAACCTGCTTTTTATTGTGTCAAGTAGCTAATTAAAAACCAAAAATTGAGGGAAAAATTAATTGGATTTGTACTTCAACTTGTTTTTGTTTGGCCCATGTCCTATCTATTAATGTGGAGGTGGCTGGGTTTGTGACTGCTCAGCCACACCAAATGCCAAAGAATCTAGAAAACACTGATAAGCAGCACAGCAGATCCTTAAAGTCTTTAAAAGTATTAAATTTGATTTTCAAAATGCAAGGCCATTAAATGTCTTATTTTTACTTGTGAGAGGTCTGTTTACAAGCAGATAAAACAAATACCAATTATTGCTTGTACAGTTTTTTTCCTCTTTTAAAACAGAGGTCCTCACACCGAAAGGACAGTTCTTCTGCTGGGCCTTCTTCACTTTCTGAAGGAGGATCCCTCCTGTTTTTTTAAGACTGTCGAGGTAAGCATTGTTTAATTTTTTCATTATACAGGTGGTCAAGAATAAGTTAAAATGGCCTGTAGGCCTGCATAGTGATACCTACTAAAATATATGTAATAAACAAAAATATGTACTCCATCCATTCACAAAAATGGTTGAAAAGATCTGTCCAGCTTAGATAAAATCAGCAAATGGAACTTTTTTCCTGTGGCCCTTTAGTCCTGTGGCCCTTTAGTTATTTGTATATCCTGTTTTTACAAACAGTTTGTCTCAAAGGGCTTTACATGGCATCATAACAACATCCTTTGCCCTTAGACCCTCACATCGACTGAGGAAAAACTCCATAGAAAACCCTTTTAACAGGAAAAAATTGGAGAAACCTCAGGGTGAGCAACAGAGGAGGGATCCCTCACCCAGGACGGGCAGACGTGCAATAGATGTTGTATACAGACAAGAAAACTTAGACTTAGACTTAGACTAGACTTTATTGATCCCTTGGGATGACTCCCTCAGGGAAATTAAGTTTCCAGCAGCTTATATGGACAGAAAAGCAGCACACACAGGACTTTGCAAACAACAACAGCAACTGCTTGCAAACAGGTATAGAGAATATATATATAAGAAATAAACAATAAACAGTAAACTCTTAATAGGATAAAAAAAAAATACACTGTAAACTCTTAACTAAATATACAAATTATAAATAGAATAAAATAAGAATGAGATAGGATAAATAAATATGGAGAACTGTACATGGCCTGTGGTTAAATTAAATTAAATTATTGCACTGTGGCGGAGGATAAGGTTATTGAGTGTCCGGGGGGTTATTGCACATTAAGTGGCTACTACTCCTTCCCTTCTGTCCTCTGAACTCTATCTCCTCCTCCCCCCAAGTGAGGAGTTGTAGAGCATGATGCCATGATGAACAAAGGAGTTCTTAAGCCTGTTAGTCCTACACTTGGGCAGGAGCAGTCTTTCACTAAACAGGCTCCTCTGGTTGCAGATGACGGTGTGCAGAGGGTGGCTGGCATTGTCCATAATATCCAGCAGTTTGTCTAGTGTCCTCATCTCTGCCACCGACACCAGTGAGTCCAGCTTCATGCCGACCACAGTGCCGGCCCGTCTGATCAGTTTATCCAGTCTGGATGTGTCCTTCCTGGATATGCTGCCCCCCCCAGCACACCACAGTGTAAAAGAGGACACTGGCAACCACAGACTGATAAAACATCCACAACAGTTTGCTGCAGATGTTGAAAGACCACAGTCTCCTTAGGAAGTACAGCCTGCTTTGTGTCTTCCCATACAGGTGGCTGGTGTGTGTTGTCCAGTCCAGTTTATTGTCCAGTCACAGCCCAAGGTATTTGTAGGAGTCCACAGCCTCCATCTCAGCTCCCTCTAACAGGACTGGTCGCGGTCTTGGTCTGGACCTCCCAAAGTCAATGACCAGCTCCTTCGTCTTAGAGGTGTTGAGCTGTAGGTGGTTAGTGTGGCACCATGCAGCAAAATCCCCCACCAGTCTCCGATACTCCTCTTCTTTGTCATCCCTGATGCACCCAACGACGGCTGTGTCATCAGCGTACTTCTATATGTGACACAGCTCCGAGTTGTAACAGAAGTCCGAGGTGTACAGGGTGAAGAGAAGAGGGGCCAGCACTGTGCCCTGGGGGGCTCCAGTGCTGCTGACCACAGTGTCAGACGTGGTGTCCTTCAGCCAGACGTACTGTGGCCTGCCAGTGAGGTAGTCAGAGATCCAGTCCACCAGGTAGGGGTCCACTCCTATCCTGCTCAGTTTGTCCCAAAGCATAGGGGGCTGGATGGTATTAAAGGCACTGGAGAAGTCCAAGAAGAGAATCCTCACTGTGCCGCTTCCCTTATCCAGATGGGAGTGGGCTCAGTGTAGCAGGTAGAGGATGGCATCCTCCACCCCGACACCTTGCTGGTATGCGAACTGCAGGCGGTCCTGGGCATGTTGCACCTGGGGTCTGAGGAGGCTGAGGAAGATCCGCTCCAACGTCTTCATTAGGTGTGAAGTGAGTGTCGGAAGTCATTCAGCTTGCTGGGCCGGTTCTTCTTCAGAACTGGAACGATGCAGGATGTCTTCCAGAGGGTGGGCACTCTCCCTAGCTGCAGGCTAAGGTTGAAGATCCGTTGTAGTGGTTCCCCCAGTTCTGCAGCGCAGGTCTTGGACACACTTTGTCCAGACCTGCTGCTTTCCTGGGCCGAAGCTTCCTCAGCTGTCCTCTGACCTGGTCTGTGGTGATGTGGTGTTGTGGTGTCTGGAGGGAGGTGTGTGGATAGAAGAAAGAGAGATGGCTGTGGTGAGGGTGGGGGTGGGGGGGACAAGGGCTGGTTGAACCTGTTGAAGAAGTCACTAGTTCGTTTGCCCTCTCCATTGTCCCCCCAACGGCTCTGGTCTTTGTGTTGTGACCTGAAAACAGGTTATAACACAGAATGTGGAAAACATAGAAATGTTAAGAGCTGATGGAGGCAGCTTCTGGTGGGAGGAAAGGCAGGGAGAGCTTAATGGGAGTACTGGATGGTAGACTGGTTCATAGGAAGGGAGGGCAGGCCAGTTTAACAGCGGGGGTTGGTGCAGAGAGATGGAGCTCAGACACCAAGTGCAACAGATAATGATAATGACAGTTCAAAATGTGCTGAGAGGAGAGGAGAGGAGGGGAGAGGAGAGGGCTCTGTGTAACCAGATGTGTCCACCAGCAGTCTAAGTCTATAGCAGCATAGCTATAAAATGGTTCAGAGCTACCTGAACCAGCCCTAACTAAAGCTCTGTCATAAAGGAAGGTCTTAAGCCTAGACTTAAAAGATAGTAAAGATAGTAAGAAAATTTTGCTTTCTTTGAGATCTTGTGTAGGCCACAGATGATGATGACACATTCACAGAGGGGATGAAAGTTGGTGGTGTGATGGTGAAGGACGGAGAAGACATCATTGACACGTCAGTGGTCCTTGAGGAAGCAGTGATCCTGTCTGACCTGTGAAAAAAGTCGAAATGATGAGAGGGTCAGAATTTCCACTGACTTACCATGGGAGCATTTTTTGCTTTGAACACGCAGAAATGGGCTTCCATACAGATGTAACTGCAGACAGTTTATAAAGTCTATATCTATGTTCAAGGCAAAAGGTGGACCTATTGCCATGACACTTGCTAGTTATTCTGCAAAGGAATAGAGGTCCATACAGTATACTGTAGTTATTCAGAGATCCTCACGATCATTCATAGTTTTTGAATTTTGTTTGTTTTGGTTTTTGACAATTTTGCGTCATTTGCAAAGTGTTGTCTCTGTATTCAAGACACAGCAATTTTAACAATTAGTCCTGTGGAATTGGTTGAGATTTTACATTCAACAAACGTTAAATGCTGAGTAATGTGTGCATGTTGCTGGACAGTGCCGTTTATTTGTTGCTATTTTTGCATTTTCAGTTTTATGGTGACAAGCATATGTGCAGTTAAAGAAAATGTCACACATGTAAAGCTACTCATTTTTTTGTATTGACAAATTGATACTTGAAATGTTAAGTTTTTTCAATTTTATGCAGGGGGTTGAGCAAGCCTTGATCTGTTCAAATATGGTCTGTGGTGTTGGATGTGAATATTGTTATGGGAATCTTCTGTTCAGTAAAGCACAGAGTCAACGGTTGTCTTTCTGTAGGTTTAATTCTTACATTTGCAAACGGACCCACTGTACTCCTCAAGCATGAGACGCGCAATGAGTACCGAGTACAATAGATTACAGGTTAAATGGCAAAGAAACAAGGTTATGTCCGGAGACGAAAAGGAAAACATCTTCTGAAGACTACACAACAGTGCAGCTCTGAGAGAAAGGTGTCAGAGATTACACAGCTATGCAGCCCTCTATCAGGCCCTGTCCTTGATGACCTGATACAGGGCAGCAATGGCCCTCCACTGACAGCATTTTCAAGTGTGTGCACCAATAAATGTTTAACTGGTTGCATGTTGATTGTTGGTTGTCATATTTCTCTTTGAAACAAATTTGCTATAGCCATTAATTACAGGTTACTCTAATATTTATTTTGATAAATCACTTTTTTTAATTTAAATAATTTTGATTAGGTTTTGCTAAGCATGATTTTGAATATTAGGTTAAATGGCCAATCAAAAATGGAGTTGAAAGTTTAAACACCTGGAAATGGAGTTGAATAATGTACACATTTAAATCTATTGTATTAAGACAAAGTTATTACAACAGGCTACATTATGTTGATTTGGACATTTAAGTTCAAAGAAATCTTGGATAAATTCAGTAGATTAATTCATTTCATTCAAATGTCCTGACACTTTTAATTAAGCTAAAATAGATTTGCAAATTCAAATAACGACCCTAAGCAGTTCAATCAATTAATAAATCCAAGTCAGCTTAACTGACACAAAAGGTTTATACAACTGACCATTTTAATTAAGATGAAATAGATTTGCAAGTTCAGAAAGGAGTTAAATCAATTATGAAATCTAAATCAACCAAACTAATGCAGATGTTTTCACAACAAAGAATATTTAATCAAGATAACAAATTATTTTTTTTAAGTTAGAATTTTAAGGCAGCCCTTTCACTCATCTTTTTAAATTGAAACAACATGTTAGACAGTGTCTAACCATTTACAGTGTAGTTAAATGTATTCCCGGGGCCAGAGCGGGCGACACTGAGTCTTATTTAAAGCTGCTGACTAAGGATAAGTGTAGATATAATAAAATTGTTATTCACGTAGGCGCTAATGACACCCGACTACACCAGTCGGAGGTCACAAAAGTTAATATAGAATCGGTGTGTAAATTTGCAAAGACCATGTCAGACACCGTAGTTTTCTCTGGTCTCCTGCCCAATCTGACCAGTGATGACATGTATAGCCGCATGTCTTCACTCAACCGCTGGCTGTCGAGGTGGTGTCCAGAAAACGAGGTGGGCTTTGTAGATCACTGGAAGAGCTTCTGGGGGAGACCGGGTCTGGTTAGGAGAGACAGCATTCATCCCATTTTTGATGGAGCATCTCTCATATCTAGAAATCTGAGAGAGTTTATTAGGAAGCCAAAGCCCTGACAATCCAGAGTTCAGGCCAGGAGACAGAGCTGCAGTCTTACATGCTTCTCTGTGCCTCCTTTAGAGCAGTCACCCCTCCATTACCCTATAGAGACTGTGTCTGCCCCCCGACCATTTAAATTAACTAAATCGAAGATCAACAAAAGAGGAGTTAGTCACAATAATCTAATAAAAATTAGCACAGCCACCTCAAATGTTCAGCAAAATAAAATAATTGTTGGATGTGGATTACTCAATATCAGATCTCTCTCAGCCAAAGCTGTACTAGTTAATGATTTGATATCAGATTACCATCTTGAGCTATTTTGTCTGACTGAAACCTGGCTGTGTCAGGATGAGTACGTTAGCCTGAATGAATCCACCCCCCCTCCCCCAGTCATGTTAATACTCACATTCCCCGAGACACCTGCCATGGAGGTGGAGTCGCAGCCATTTTCGATTCCAGCTTACTAATTAACCCTAAACCTAAACTTAATTATAATTCATTTGAAAGCCTTGTTCTCAGTCTGTCCCACCCAAGGTGGAAAACATTAAAGCCAATTCTATTTGTTGTAGTGTACTGTCCTACTGGCCCATAGTCTGATTTCTTATCTGAATTTTCAGAGTTCCTGTCGAGTTTGGTACTTCAAACAGATAAAGTTATTATTGTAGGCGACTTCAATATTCATGTAGATGTCAATAATGACAGCCTTAGCTCTGCTTTTTCCTCATTACTAGACTGTATTGGCTTCTCTCAGTGTGTAAATAAACCCACTCACTGTTTCAGTCACACTCTCAATCTGGTTTTAGCTTATGGTATTTACATTGGGCATGTTACGGTCTTCCCACAGAATCCCCTTCTATCAGGCCACTTTAGTCACTTTCAAATTTATATTGCTGGATTATGTATTATCAGCAAAAAACATCCTGACTAGAAATATTTCAGATAATGCAGTAGTTAAATTCAAGGAAATGATTCCCACTAACTTAGGTCCAGCGCCTCATCTTAATTTAGCAAAAGCTACTCCCTCCCAGTTTGATAATCTTGTAGACAGTGTTGCAGACTCACTACGTACAACTCTAGATTCCATCGCCCCCCTAAAAATGAGAACAATAAAGAGAAAGAGGCAAGCTCCATGGTTCAACTCCCAAACCTGTACACTGAAACAAACAGCACGTAGGCTTGAAAGAGTGTGGTGTTCCACCGAACTGGAAGAATTCCACTTAGCCTGGCAGGATAGTGTCAAAAGATATAAAAAAGCTCTCTGTAATGCAAGAGGTGCCTATTACTCATCATTAATAAAAGATAATAAGAACAACCCCAGGTTTCTTTTCAACACTGTAGCCAGGCTAACAGAAAGTCAGAGCTCTATTGATCCACACATCCCTATAACCCTCAGCAGCAATGATTTTATGAACTTTTTTAATGATAAAATTTCTACTATTAGAGACAAAATTAATCACATCCTGCTTTCAACCAGCACTGATTTATGTCAAAACACAGGATCCATAGACTCAACTGCAAAACCTAACCTTGACTCCTTTTCTCCCATCGACCTCCCCCAGCTCACATCAATTATTTCAGCATCTAAACCTTCAACTTGTCTCCTAGACCCCATCAGCACAAGTTACAAACGACCTCCTGATCGTATCAGACAACAGACTTTTTTCTGTTCTTGTCTTGTTAGATCTCAGTGCTGCTTTTGATCGATTGCCCATCACATCCTTTTACAGAGACTGGAGCACTTTATTGGTATTAAAGGAACTGCACTAAACTGGTTTAAGTCTTATCTATCTGATAGGCTTCAGTTTGTACATGTTAACAACAGCTCCTCCATGTACACAAAAGTTAGACATGGAGTTCCATAAGGGTCAGTGCTTGGACCAATCTTCTTCACTCTGTATATGCTTCTCTTGGGCAATATTATCAGGAACCACTCCATAAATTTCCATTGTTACGCAGATGATACACAGCTTTATCTGTCAATGGAGCCTAAGGAAACCAATCAGCTAGCCAAACTCCAGGCTTGTCTTAGGGACATTAAAACCTTTCTAATGATGTAGTTCCACTAGACGGCATTGTCCTGGCTCCCAGCTCCAGTGTAAAGAATCTGGGATTCATCTTTGATCAGGATATGTCCTTTAACTCACACATAAAACAAACTTCTAGGACTGCCTTCTTTCACCTGCGTAATATCACCAAAATTAGACATTTTCTGTCTCAAAAGGATGCAGAAAAACTAGTCCATGCATTTGTTACTTCTAGGCTGGACTACTGTAATTCATTATTATCAGGCTGCCCCAACAAGTCACTAAAGACTCTGAAGCAGCATTCAAGCATTCAAAATGCTGCAGTACGATTACTGACAGGAACTAGGAAAAGAGACCATATTTCTCCAGTGTTAGCCTCTCTACATTGGCTCCCAGTCAAATCCAGAATAGAATTCAAAATCCTCCTCCTCACGTACAAAGTCCTTAATGGTCAGGCTCCATCTTACCTTAAAGATCTCATAGTCCCCTACAATCCCACTAGGACTCTGCGCTCCCAGAATGCTGGTTCACTGGTGGTTCCCAGAGTTTCCAAGGGTCGAATGGGAGGCAGAGCCTTCAGTTATCAGGCTCCTCGACTGTGGAACCTTCTCCCAGTTTCAGTCAGGGAGGCAGACACTCTCTGTACCTTTAAGAGTCAGCTGAAAACTTTCCTCTTTGATAAAGCTTATAGTTAGGATTGGCTCAGGCTTGAACCATCCCTTAGCTGTGCTGCTATAGGCCTAGACTGCCGGGAGATCTCCCATGATGTGCTGAGCTTCTCTCTCTCTCTCTCTCTCTCTCTCTGAGTGAGTGTGTTTTGGAGTGTGAGCGGAGGAGTTGGATGAAATTGAGTATTTTCTCTCTTTCTGTTTCATTTTTCTGTATTATTTTCGGTGGTGCGTGTTTATGAATGTAGGTGTGCTAGTTTAATTTCGTTTTTGTTGGTTTCTCTTCGTTAGTTTAGTGTTTGTTTGTTTGTTCTTTGTTTGTCAGCCTCGCTCTGAGGAGCTGAGCATGGCGTCCAGCAGCGCCTTCTCCAGGCTGACGCGGAAGCACGGTATTAAAACCGGAGCTGGCTCTCCGTGCAGTGTGGAGGAGGTAGCACTGGCTGTGGGGGAAATAATCGGGCACGGCTCTGTGAAGTCCGCTGCTCGTATGAACAGTGCGGTGGTTCTGTTCCTGGAGAAGGTAGAACAGGTGAACAGGTTGGTGGAGACAGGCATCACGGTGAATGGGATGTTTGAGCCGGTGATCCCGCTGACACAGCCGGCCACAAAAATCACTTTGTCAAACGTGCCACCTTTTATAAGTGATGAGTTCCTGATAAAAGAACTATCGAGACATGGGAAGGTGGTGTCCCCGATAAGGAAGGTGTTATCGGGCTGTAAGTCTCCCCTGCTGAGACACGTGGTGTCTCACCGCAGGCAGCTCTTCATGCTGCTTAACAACAAGAATGAAGAGTTTGATTACCGCTTCCGAGTCCGTGTGGACGACTTTGATTACATTTTGTTTGCAACATCATCCTCTGTAAAATGCTTTGGATGTGGTGAAGAGGGACATTTAATCAAGGCCTGTCCTAACCGCGCTTCCCCCCCTGTCCCCCCGAGCGCGGCTGGCGCCGCTGCTGCCGCTGGACCATCCGCTCCGGCGGCGGGGTGGGCGGTGGCCGCTGCCGCTGCCGCTGCCGTTGGCCGACCCGTTCCGGCGGCGAGGCGTGCGGCTGCGGTGACCGCTGCCGCGGTGCGAGGGAAAGATGCAGGAGCTGCAGAGAAACAACAGGCTACAGAGATGCAGAGCCAGGTTGAAAAGAGCACTGAGGTGAGTGGTGAGGAGGAGGTGGAAGGTGAAACGAGTGAGGTGACTGGTAAAGGTGAGGTGACAGGTAAGGCTAGGGTGAGAGGTGATACTTCAGATGAAGTGGCTGGTGATTTGGTGAAGGATGTGGGTGAAACAGGTGTAGGGAGAGAGGCAGGTAAGGTTCCTGGTGAAGTGGGCATGAAAAACCAAAGGGCAGGTGAACTTGGGGAGGTGGGTGAACCAGGTGAGGTGGAAGAGGTAGGTGAGGCTGTAGGTGAGTTGGGTGAGGTTAGTAAAGTAACAGATGAGCTGTGTGAAGGAGTTGAGGTTGCTGGTGACCAGGGTGAAGCAGGTAAGAAAGGAGAGGTAGGTGAGGTGACAGGTGAGTCATGTGAGGCAGGTAAAGTAACAGGTGAGCTGTGTGAGGAGAACACAGTGGCTGAGGCTGAGGAGATGGAGGCCTGTGAGGCTGGGGGGAAGTCTGCTCCTCTTAAACAGCGCAGTAAGAGGAGAAACATGGTGAGCGTAGAGGTCGGGGGTAAAGCCGGACGTCTGGCAGGTAAAGCGAGTGCTGCAGAGAACAGAGCAGCTCTGTCTGACAGCAGTGACACTGAAGGCTGTGTGTCTGACAGCAGTGACACTGAAGGCTGTGTGTCTGACAGCAGTGACCTGTCTCACACTCAGCAGGCTGCTGCTCAGGTCTATCCTGCAAATACACTCAAGTCCTTTCTGCAGCAGACCAAAGGGATGAGGAATCTTATGTTAGAGCAGTACTTCCCTGACATGCAGGGTTTCTATAAGTCAGCCAGATATATCATCAAACACAGAGCTGAGTCAGAGCTGACAGACCAGGAAATATTCAGACTGAAAAAACTGATCATTAAAGTCAGAAAACAACTGGTCTCTTAATGATAATGAAAGAACAGATTTTATTTCTATTTATTTCTTTGATTGTTTTTAGTCTTGTTCTTAACATCTTCATCATTATGGATGTTTTTAAAGTAGGCAGTCTGAATGTTAATGGTGCCAGAGAATCACATAAGAGAGCAGTAGTGTTTGAAATGGCTAAAATGAAACACATTGATGTCCTGTTTTTACAAGAAACACACAGTGATGTTGGGAATGAGGCTGACTGGAGCAGGAGAATGGGAAGGAGAAGTGGTTTTGAGCCATAACACCACCCTCAGTGGTGGAGTGGGCTTCCTGTTCTCTGGAGGTTTTACTCCAACCTCTCTGGAGGTCAGGCCTGTTGTGGAGGGGGAGGTGCCTTTTAGCCAAAAGCTCATTTTGATCATTTTAATGTGGTTTTTATCAACATCTATGCTCCAAACAGTGGTACAGAGAGGAAGCACTTCTTTGAAAAAGTGAATGAGGTTTTAAACAGCTGTAGCTCGGAGGATTATTTATTCGTGGGCGGGAATTTTAACTGCACTGAAAATGTTTTTTAGATCGAAACCATGCAGAGCCTCATCCAGTATCCCAGCATGCCTTGAGGCAGCTGGTCTCGTCTCATGGCCTGGTGGACGTGTGGAGAAGGATGCACACAGGCTGCAGACAGTACACATGGTCCCACGTTAGAGAAAAACACCATCTCTTTGGCCAGACTGGATCGGTTTTAAAACGTGTAGGATTTTACCAGTTGGTTTTACAGATCATTCTTTGGTTTTATGTAACGTTTTATCAGAAACATTTTACATAAAAGCGCCTATTGGCATTTTAACTCTGTTTTAACTGTCGACAAATCTTTCAAAGAGGCTTTAAGCTGGTTTTGGAATGATTTTAGACAGAAGAAAAAGGAGTTTGTCAGTCTGAGGCAGTGGTGGGACCATGGAAAGGTTCAAATTAAACTTTATGTCAGCAGCACACGCTCAATGTCCACGAGACATCACCAGATCTATCAGAGGATCTGGAGACTGATATTGTGGATCTCGAGTGTGTGGGTGACTCCACAGGAAATCGAGGATATATTGAAATCCTCAAGACTAAAAAGATGGCATTAGCCAACCTGCTGGACACTAAAGTACAGGGTGCGCTGGTCCGGTCCTGGGTTCAGAACATCACAGAGATGGATGCTCCATCGGAGTTTCTTCTTTGGACTAGGAGAAGCAGACAAGGGCAGAGGAGGACAGATCCACTCTCTACTCTCTGAGACAGGACAAGAGCTGACAGAGCCAGGCCTGATAAGGAGAAGGGCTGTTGACTTTTATACCTCTTTGTTTGAAAGTGAGTTTAAGGGAAATGAGGAACTGTTGGGAGAGGTCTGTGGTGGACTTCCTCAAGTGTCCAGTGAGGCTAACTCACAGCTCGACAGCCCACTGACTCTACTGAGCTGTACGCTGCACTGCAGAGTATGCAGGGGCGAAAGGCTCCAGGCATCGACGGCCTCACTGTGGAATTCTACAAAGCCTTCTGGGACATCTTGGCTCATGACATGTTAGATGTTTTTAATGAGAGCCTGGTGTCAGGGTCACTGCCTCTGTCATGTCGCAGAGCCATCATCACCTCCTGCCCAAGAAAGGCAACTTACAAGATATCAGGAACTGGCGTCCTGTCTCTCTCCTCTGCACCGACTACAAGATTCTGTCCAAA